>NW_025335856.1:3273814-3289680 GCF_004798865.1 Varanus komodoensis
GATCCCTGAGAGACAAGGACAGAAAACAAGAGGAAGGCTTAGCAGTCACACTGGACAGCCCTTCCGCTGAACCACAAGGACCTGTCATTTGGGGCTGTTCTCAGAGAGCTGGGAAAGGAGGAGGCAGCACCGCCGGGTGTGTGTGTGTGTGTGTGCGCGTGCGCGCGCGCGCGCGCCTGTAGCTACAAGATCTGGTAGTTCTCTGGTTCAGATGGAAGCCAGAGAGACAGCTCTGGTCCTTCAATCTAGGTGAGAGGAGAACACGTTTTTGCAGCCATCAGAGGAAAGGCACTCTGTACATGTTCAGAGGGGCACTGCTCTCTATCACAGCGGCTGGCAGCACAATGCCTAAGGGGGCAGTGGCCCCTGTCAAAGCTCCCTCCTTGCTCCAAGCCCCCCTTGCGCTGCTTCTCCAGTCCACCGTGCCCAGCCACGAAAGCGGGGCAGGAGAGGAGGACGAGGCCAGGCAGCGGCAGAAGCACCAATGGGAGGGGAGAAGGTGACGTCTGTGCTCAAATGCTATTTGCACATGCTCAGGGGTCACTGACTGGATGGAATACTACTTTCCTTCACACCTGCTTGGCCCTGGGGTGAATGGGTGGGAATCCCACCCCACCCTCGTCTTTGCAGGTAGAACAGTTCCAGAATGGAGCCTGAAAGTGGAAAGTTACCGGGGCTGGAGCTGCGAGGACAACTCCCTTCTGCCAGAGAACATGAGCCCTGGTGCGGATGACCGAAGGCTCTGCTTGCCACCGCGTTCTCCCCCGGCTTACTGCAAACGTGCCGAGCCCCATGGAAACCTGACTGAGTTCTGGAAGCTGCTAGCTGCAGCCACGCAAACAGGCAGACCTCCCTGCCACACGTCTGCTGGGGAAGAACAAATTGTTCTCTGGGGCGAGCCCTTCCAAGCTCTTCCGCATGCCCTCGACATGCCCCGACATGCCCCCAGCCAGCTCCCCAGGGCTTCAAGCTCTTTCAGCCCTGGGTTAGCCTTGAGGACTAGAGACTTGCTTTAAAAAGAAAAAGGATGCCGAATCTTATGCACAGTGCTAGTGGTTGCATTTGCATGGAGTGATTAAAAATTGCTCATTATTGGTATTAATAATGATGATAAATGCAGCACATGTGTACCAAGAATCAACCCCACAGCGTGCCTATGGAAATGGACAAGGACGTCTCATTCATATGCTCTTTGCTCCAGATAAGTGGCAACCAGAGACGAGGAAGAGACACCTTGCTGGTGTTCAGAAACTGCCTTACTCCCTTGATGATCTCAGCATAAATCTTCACACCTGGGAAACAGGTTCTGGGGCAAAACCTTGGCTCGCGTAACTCTGTGCACGCCACAGGGACACTATGCTCCTTTGTGGAGAGTCAGTGCGAAAGCCACTCCGTTGATGGGAGCAAAGTCCCACACTGCAGGGGAGGGAGAAGAGGGTCTGTGGGAACAGTGGGGCACATCCCTTGCTCCCTGGGAGCAAGGCCAGCTGGATCTGCCACCCGCTCTGGTCCTCAGCAAGCCAAAGATGGGGCAGCTAAACCATGTTCTACCCCACACTCCTCTCCATGCAGTCCCGGCTTCACCAGGGCTTGCTTAGCCTCGATCGTCCGAGTCCAAGCTCTCTTGAGGGGCTTTGGCTGATCCTGAAAACTTGTAATTGTGCTCCTTGATCTGCAAAGCTGTGCACAAAGCCCCAGTCTCCAAGCCAGTCCCCTTTGCAGAAAAAAAGCCTTGATAATTTATCTTTTCTTCCCCACACTAAGCAGCAATCTAAAGATAACACACCCCAGCACCTTCTCTCCCTGCTGTATCCTCAGTAATAAATGAACAATGAAATACTATCACTTAGCCAATTATTATCATGTATCTTATCACGCTGCTTTTAGGACTTTGCTTACTGTGCTCTAAAGTTAGCAAAAAGCCACTTTTAAAGTATTCCAAGTTAGCTGGGAGCAGCAAGAAACCAGTCCTAGGAATAATTACCTAGTTATCACACTGAAGTTATTAATGTATTACTAAGCCTAGGATGATAACAGGGGCTACGGGGATGGTACAACACAGGGCCGTTGCTTCCCCGTCAGTATGCCATGTCTGAGAGCTTACTAAGGTATGAGAACAAGGTGGGAAAACAGGGATCGGAGAGTTCTGGGGAAGGCTTGGCTCTGATTAAGACTCCAGGGCCTTGGTATGCTTGGGCGAGGTTCTACTGAGAAGCCACTCCTCTTAGGAAGACCTCCCGGGGCGGACGGGCGGGGGCACAGGCACCTCTATCAGCGAAGGGGTCAATGCGCATCGCTTAGCCTCTGTAATTGGGCTAAGGCTGTAACTGTCACTCTAGTCCCCAGTGTTTATGTAACAGGTATAATTGTTTAATACTCGCTGGAGAACACACACAGGCCATGTCAGTGGCTTCAGAGGAGCCGATTAGGGAAGGCTCGGGGTGGGGCTGGCCGGCAGACCCAGCCAGCTGTCTCTGCACAGGGAGGATGTGTGCGCGTGTGTCTGGATGTGAGCACAGCAGGCCCGTGGGGTGGGCGGATGCAGGCGGCCCTTGCTCCACGTAACAGCCGTGACAAGTCAGCAAGGGAAGCCCGAGGCTGAGAGGCATTTCAGGGGTTTGAAGCAGAGGCAGCTTGACTTTTAGGTAAGGCCTCTCCAGATGTTGCTGGACTGCAGCTCCCATGATCCCTCACCGGTGGCCAGGCCCGATGGGAATGAAACCTTCCCCCTCCCCATTGAAGGAGGGAGTATGGGAGAAAACACAAGGGCACTTGCATTGCACCAGCTTTTCTACCCCCTGCCTCTGCAAGTTGCATCAAGTGGGGCGTGTGGGTGCCAAAAGTTTAATCTGATCCCTTGCTGCCCTGTGTAAACGAAAACAAGACGGACCTCCCGAATGCGGGTAGTTTGGCCCTCAAGAAAATGTTCATGCGCAGGGTCTGTTTAGTCTCTCTGTGCTTTTTAACAGGAAAGAGGCCTGTGGGAGAGGCCTTTGTTCTGGAAACGGCAATTTTCGAGGGGGTGTGTGTGGTTTTTACAGGTGCGTTGCAAAATGACTGAAGCATGGAGCACTGAAAAGCTTGAGCGTGGTTCATTTCAGCTCGCTTTTCCGTGCGCAAGAGTCACAGTGAGTTCAAGCCATGTCCGAGGGCAGTTTCCACTCCCTCTGGATGGGCACATGCCGTGTCCCCTGCACCCGCCAGCACCATGGGGAGTTAGTGAGTAACCGGACGCCAGCCTTGATGCGGCCATTTCTCACGGCTTCGCACCCAGGCGCCCCGAACATGGGAACACAGAGAGCCCGAGGCAAAAACTGCGAGCAGGAGCAACTGACCATGCTCGACTTGACCCTGTGACTGCAGAGGCAGGTCACGATGACATGACTGTGTTGTCAGGTAGGTACAAGCGCACCTCAAACCTGCTCTCCAGATGGATGCATTCACATGGGGAGTCCATGGAAGGATGTGCAGGTCATGGAAGGTCAGTTGCATGAGACCGACAGGTTCCCTCTGCTCTGCTTTAGACTCCTGACTTTGGGGGGTCTTTTCATGCCAGTAGCCCACCCAAGAAATGGCGAAGCAGGAAGTCAGGGCTGTCAATATTCTGAACATTAAAGAAGGTAATATTTACATTCTGCTCCAAGCCAGCAAACTGGCTCCAGGTGAAAAAGGGTAGAGGGGAGAAAAATTGAACTGAACATCTATTGCCCGGAAGGGAAGCTGGTGAGCTACTCATGCCAGAAGTAAACCATATTGAATATCCCTTATGCAATTTAGCAGCGATGCAAGACGGAGCGGACAGACACCGAGCCTGGAATGCAAACACGGAAGGCATGAAATGTGGGTGGGACCGCTGCCAGATTAGAGAGGCCATCAGTTCAGCTTGCATCCAGGTAAAAAGAACAGCTTTGAAAAGGAAATGGACGGATGGATGGATGGACGGATGGATGGAGAGACGGACCGACAGATCGTCAGTGCTACCCTATTCATCTAACTAATGAACAAAAGAAGAGCTCTGTGGGACCAGTGCAGAGCTCCCTCAGGCGCAGCGTTCTGTCCTCAGAGTCTCCAACCAGCTGCCCATGGCAGGCCCTAAGTGGGACATGAGTGTAAAAGCTTCCCAGCGGTGGTTCCCCAGTGCCGGTGCACAGAGGCATGCTCTGTCTTGCTCCCAGTTCCATTAGAATTCTGAAGTAATTCATGCTCTCAAAGGCCTGGGGGAGTGGGTTGATTCTGCACACTTGTCAGCCTCTGGAATTCCCTATGGATATCGCCGGAAGGCTTGCCTGGGCCGGGGTTCTAGTCTGCAGTGCGTTTAGCGCAACGGCTTTTTCTCACACACTGCCTGGCATGACATGCCCGAAATGAGCGGAGCGCCTTACCGGAACGTCTTTGCCCAGGATGTCTGTCCGGCTGTCCGTCCGCTCCCACTGCTGGATCGAGCAGCGGCTGGTGGGGCGCAGCGTGGGGGTGATGACCTCGGGGGTGGCACTGTGAAACCCGGGGGCCGGGGAGCGTCCTCCCTTGCGGCCGTAGGACTCCAGGTAGTCCTTGACGTAATCCGAGTGCCTGGCTGACTGGTAGAGGCCCTGCAGAGTGCACAGCTCCTGGCGCGTGCGGGCCACGAAGGGCCCGCGGGTGGACGAGGACGGCTCGGTGCGGTACGGGTCGGACGACAGCTGCATGCCAGAGAGGTCCCGCGCGAGATCCGAGTGGCTGCTGGACTTCTTGCGGCCCAGGGTGGTGGCGCCGTAGCCGCTGGTGGTGGCGCTGCTGAAGGAGTAGCCGGTGGAGCCCCCGCTCAGTCCTCCGCTGCCGGGGGGCCTCATCGGGACCCGGCTGTAGGTGGGGCTCAGCTGGGTGCCGGAGTCGGGGCGCTGGAGCAGCCGCCCTCCACCGTCATAGTGCAAGGACGAGGACGAGGTGGCAGCTGCAGAAGTCCGCAGGTGAGCAGAAGCCAGGTAGCCGGCGGCCGTGGCGGGCTTGTAGCCGACCTTCTCCTTGTCCGGGTAGGAGGAGGAGAGGTTGGAGGAGTAGGAGGCATAGCTGCCGTAAGCGGTCGAGGCCTTGCCGTATGAGGAGGCGTCAGAGTAGCGAGGAGAGTCCACATAGCGCTTCAGGGCCGAGGAGAGCTGAGACATGCTGAGGGCCGGCACATCGGGGGTCGTGCTGGTGGCATTGGCTGGAAAGACAAGAGCGGACACAGCGGCTGAGGGCAGCTGGCCTGGGGACCACGGGAGGCCCGCTGGCAAAGCCTCCGCCACGCGACCGCCAAGGGTCCACCCACACCTGCGTGCCTGGGGGGAGTTTAGAGTGACCGCTGGGATGGAAGGGACAGAAGTCCCACTGGGAGAGCAGCAACATGGGGGCCAGTTTTTACCTTCGTGGCAACGAGTATCTCCCCGCAGCCCGGCTTAATCGCCCTGCAGGGAGAGACCGTTGGGGTGAGGGGAGAGGCATTGCACATGGGAGGAGACGCAGCCCTTCCTTCCCACAGAGATCCCCCAGGAAATGCTCCCACCCCACAGCGAGGCAGCTGCGATTAGGACAAGTCCTTAACTGGCACCAGTGGGAACATGGCTTTTCTTCCCTGGATTGCCCTGCTGGAGGTCAGAGGAACTGCCGCACACGGTATGCGGAACATTATAAGCTCTTTGCACAAGGAAGCAAGTACCGGACGCTGCCAAAGTGCCTGTCTGCAAGACGGGGCTCTGCACTGCCTCCCAACTCGCCGAAGCAAACGGTCCCTTAAAGACGGTTTTGCTGAATAAGATGCAGCATAAGATCTGTCAGTGCAACCGGTAAAAGCCAACATGGTGAGCCACAGCTTAAGTATTTTGGGTGGTGTCCACAAATGTTTCTCCTGGGTCCGGAAAGCTTGGGGGCCTTTGCTTCCTGCTGTCCCCATCAGGCCAACAGGCCTTCTTGCTTCTAAGTGACCACTTTTGGCACAATGAGCTTCTCTACACGAGGCTGCCGTGTGCGCTTTGGGTTCTGCCACAGAAACCGATCCCAGCGCATGTCTTTCTTTTCCCACAGCAGAGCCATTGGGTGGCACTGTGGTTTGGCAGAACAGCGCAAATATGTTAGCAGAAATGGTGTTTCCTTTTCCATTTAATAATGCTGTATTTTCCTGCTTTGAAAGGGGCCTGCACACAGTTTCTTTAAAAACAGAAGCAAAACTAGATGGTCAGAATGTTGTCTAAGAACTTGCAGCTAATGGTGAGCACACGCTAAATGCCTCCTGTAGAAAAGCTCTCGTTCTGTCGGCGTGGACCACTTGCTCTTAGAGGGAGTGATGCCCACATGGGACCTCAGGTTCAGAGAGAGGAAGCCCCTGAAGGCCAGTTGCCTTCAGAATGCTAGACAAGACAGACTTCTTCTTGGACCCTGCAGGGCCCTTCACAAGTTCTTAGGAGGAAATGCTTGCAAGTGCAGCTTGTCACCAAGAAATGAGAAAAGGTGCACCTTCTAAAATTCCATCTCCTGAGCCACTAGGACCAAACACCCAGAACCTGGGGATCTTTTGCACGGGTCCCTGCAGCTACAGCACGGATCCTGTATCTTCCAGATCAACAGCCAACTCATTTCTGTCATGAACTCATACACAGTCCTGCAAGATGCTTTGCAAAAATGTGAAACACGCACACAGAGTATGGACATAATTCTTTCCTCGTCCCCCCCCCCACCCACACACAGCTGGGTGGGTGCCATTACAATCAGAAATGGCAACTGCATTCTGCCTATCTATCGGAACTCTTAAACCCAGACACCTGAAACTTAGCATGCATGCCAGCGGGGGATCTAAGGCCAGACCTCCTATGGCTATTTTTGATGCATTAATACTTTTAAATTAATTTAAATGAGAGTGTATATTTGAAGCATGCAGTGCCAGATTCAGTTACTAGGTGGCAGACATCCTTAACTAATGAATAGCATGACAGTCCGTAGTTTGATTCCAGAGCAGAGTAATTTGATAGACAGTCATATACTTTCTCCCTTCCCAACATTTTAGGCAGGAATTCTCAGGAGAACCCTGTAGACAGACCTTTTCCCAGGCCTCTCTTGGTGCACCAGAGAAGGGGCTGTGGTTGCCCGGAAAGCTTCTCTTGATCAGGCAAATGCCCATTCCAATCTATGCAAAGCTGGGTTTGTTTTCTAGTTTAAAAGGGAGAAAAAAACAGCTGCCGGCTCCACAGGGGTTGTGTGCAGAGACTAGCACCATGGAGCCAGCTTTAAAGAGGGAACAGCAGGTGACATAAACAGAAATTCAACACCCAGCCTGGCTTCTTTACCAGATTGTGTTTACAAGCTCCTCAAGGCGATGCAAAGACACTGGCCCCCCCTGCTGTCCAAGAGCATTTTTGCAAGAAAGCAGGAATTGGTGGAAAACAGTGTGGTGGGATCTTTACCAGGGATTTTTCCTGACTCGCCAAGGTGTCACATGACACTCACCCCAAACAATCTTCCTGTTACATTTCAAATGTCTTCAGACTAGATATATCATGGCTGTTTCATTTGTGGTGTTTTTTCAGTGGTGTATATTCCAGCGTGTGCTAAACTTGGTGTACTGCTCGGGGTGAGGGGTGGGGGTGGAGAAGAGGAGCTGTTTCAGTGGAATGGCGGGCTTGGGGGGGGGGCTGCAATGAGGCTGTGAGGAGGAGAGGAGCCCAATCAACCTTCAGTTGCTTTTCCACCTCCCTTGTCCTCACACAGCATCTTTCTCCCCTCCTCCTCTGATTTGCCCATTGAAGGGGGATACTATTCCCCCCGCCACTCCCTGCATCAGCCACATCCTGATGGCATCCTGTGAGTGAGCAACATTCCCTGGAGAAGACAATCCTGCTAGGGAAAATCGATGGCAGAAGAAGAAGACCAAGATGAAGATGAAGACAAAGAAGAAGAGGGGGAAGAAGGTTCCATAAAGGAAGCCACAGTCCTGACTGTACAAGAGCTGAGCAGGGCGGTCAAGGATGGGACATTTTGGAGAGCTTCCCTTCATAGGGTGACCATAAGTCAGAGGTGACTGGATGGTAGACCACAACAAACGAAGTCTAGTTAGTTTCTCTCTGTGTTTGCTTTCCGCCTACCTCTGTGTTTCTCCCAAGGCAGCGGTGCAGAACCTCAGACTCGGGGGCTTCAGTCAGTCCATCTGGTGAACCAGCCTGGCCCTCTGTGGCTCCCCTCCCCTCCCCTCCCCTGACCACTAATCATTTGGAGGATTCCCAGTTACTGTGGAGCTCCCCACCCCCATTCCAAACTCGTTTCATGCTTTTGTTAAGGCTTTGTCTTTCTCAGCAAGAATTTAAGCTACACTGTGCTGGTATTTGGGGGCTTTGCAACTGCCCCATTCACTACTGGAATGGGGCCCCAGGGGGCTTCTCCAAAACTGAATTTGGCCCATGGGCTGAAAATGGTCTGGAATCTCTTGCCTTAAGGAAGTAGAAAGCTTTAAGAGAGCTTTGACAATTGGGCAGTATAAAAATGCAAGAAACAAACAAATAAACAAACAAAAATACGTTATGGAAGGAATGACAGAACAACTTCACGACGTGTTTTCATTGGTACGGCTAGAAGGCCTCTCTCTGGAAGCACCTGTTGATCTTGTTCTGTGCTCTGCCTAAAATTAAATCTCACGCTCCGTTAATATCACGAGCCACATAGTTCGTTTCTCTTCGCTTCGGCTCACTGCCTCCCAAGTCCCTTCCCACTGTCCAGATCCAAGCAAGTGCTGGCTTTCTATATCTTTCAACAAGTTACAATGTTTCAGGAAGCTTAAAACCATGTTTCACTCAGCTAAAAACAAAAGCAAAACCCCCACGTACCTCAAAGTGTTTCTCAAGTAAACTAAGGATAATTGATCTATTGTAACAAACAGTAACTTCTCCCATTAAAGCAGCAGGCAATGGCAGCAGTCAGAAGAATGCTCAGGAAGCCCCAGTCTCGCGCCATCTTGACTGGGGGATCGTTCTACGTGATGGGTAACACCACGGAGAAAGTACCAAGTGGGCATTAGGAGACCCTCCTACTCTGTGTAAATCCTCTGAATGCAAAGCCTGGGACATCCTAGAGAGAGGAGGTGGTCCCTTAGGTCATGGGTGGGCACAAGGTAGATGTCCAGCCACTTTGGACCCACGCCCAGAAATCCTGTGAGCATGGCCATTGGTCAGGTATGCTGGGAGGTGAAGTCCAATCACCTGGAGGTCTACCTTCTGCTCCCCCCATCTTAGACAACCTGTTAAGGTCTTATACACCAGCAATAGCATATGGAATGAGCCATGGGCAGAAGCCTAGCGTGCGTTGTAGGAGGTACGGTGGAAATAGCCACAGGTGACCCTTTGTCTTAGCAGCTCTGCTTGCAACATGAAGCCTGCTTGCACCCAGGAACAAGTGGCCTCATTTAATCCACATTGCCTTCTCCAGTGGCTGCTCCTCTTTGGAAGACCGCTAACCATCTCCAGCATCCTCTGATGGACCTCCTCTCTCACCTTCCCCAGCATCACTTTTTGCTTTTCTGTTTGGTTTAGAGCCTCACATGAAGAAACTTTCCCTCAACTTTGGAAGTTTGTCCACAACTGCATGACACGCTGCTTAGCTCTGATAAAACTTACTACCCTACTGAGGCTTTTCAATCCCTTGGGCCCCAAATATTTTTGATTCTTTCTCTCTCCCAGCCCTGCATTGAACAGTTGCTCCCGGTGAACAACCTAAATCTGAATGCGCGCCCCTCCTCTTAGCAGCACACTCGGGCTGGGCTGCCAATAGGAAGGGGGCCAAAATGGGGTCACTGGGAAACTCCCAGCCTCGTGCTCAAGCCAGTCCTGAACTGAACTACATTAGAAGTGCAAGACAAGCCTTTTAAAGCCCCGAGAGACATCTCTTCCCAGAGGCAGCCAAATGAAGGCTCAGCGTGGTCCCTTCCCCGGAGGAGCCATGGGATGTTGAGTGTTCCCTGGAGAAAGCCTTCCACCATGGATGCTGTTTGACTAAGCCCTGATTCCCTTTCCCAGGCCCTGGGTCCACTCCCCAGATTGGCATACTGAGATGAAATCAGCCTATGCAATTTTATGCAGGCCGGAAACCCTTTGGACCTGCCCAGCAAAACTTGAACGTGACTCCTAAAGACTTGCGCTTCACCCAGAAAATGAGGAGTGTGTGTGTGTGTGTGTGGGGGGGGGCAATTAGTGTGAGTTGGCCAACATGCAGATTAAAGTAGCCCCCATCCCCAGGTGGAGCCCTTTGGAAGTGCTGGGCCACAATTCACGCAATTCCTCCAGGGGGTGAGTATCCCCTGTGATATTTTGTTTCAGGTCTCACCTGTTCTACAGTCATTTCAGCCGTCACTGCAGTTCTCTCATCTATCAAAACAACCCATCTTATTTGGTGCCAGTCATTGCATAATTCCTTCCTTTCAGTGGCCTGACACACGCCCTTCTCCGTTTCTCCTCTCCTCTTTCCCCCATGCCTGGGAATAACTTAACACGTGCCTCACTCGAGGTCCTAGTGACACTCCTTGGACCATTAAAAAATCACCCTGGGTCACACTGGCTAGTGACTGCATAGGATCGTCTCTTATTTATGCCAGCATGTGACTTGGCTCGCTTGCTCAAGCCACCCAGAATCTTTTGGCACTGCGAGCAGTATACTGAGGTCTGAATCACAAAGGGGACTAGGCTTAGGTGGCCAAAATGACACAGCAGGCTTGAGAGGACCCGAGGCCTTCAGAAACACGTATGCAGGCATAGACATCCCCACACACACAAACTGGAGAGGGGAACGAAGGGGGCCCCACCTCCCCCAGCCCAGGGAGGACCGCACATTCTTGGCATGCACAGAATGAGACTCTGCTGAGAGCAGGGGAGGGGAAAGACACAAAAACCCGAGAGATGGAGTAGGGCAATCCTAAACAGCAGCACCCTCAACTGTTGTGGTTTGTTGCAAAAACTTCATTCCAGGACTAGCACGGCTGTAGTTTGGTCTGGGGTTCACAACAGAAGGAGATGTTTACCAGAACATCTTTCCGTAAGTCTCAGTTTCAACGTCTGCTGCAAAGCAGCACCACTACCTGGTGCTCCTGCAGTGTTTGGGGTTTTTTTTTGGAATGGGCCCACCGGAGCATGGGCCTCTCTGGGTACCAAGCATGTGTGCCTTGTCCTGGCTGGGCCTGCCTTCCAGCAGGGGTTGGAGGAGACTACGCAGCCCAGCCCCCAGCACCGTGCTTGGCTGCCCCAGTACAAGCCGCTCGCTCGGGCATCAATAATTCAGGCCCACCGTCAAGCAGATCCAGGTGGGTGCAAATGGGGAAGGAAAGGCCCTCCGGCTGGGATCCAGCAGGAACGCCGCTGCTGCACTGAGGGCAAAGCGAGAGGCACTTTTGATGTGCCCTCTCCACTTGCACCACCGGGGATTTCCTCCAGGGGTGCGGGCCGATGGTCCCGGGGTTGAGGCGCAAACCAGGGGCAGCCGACAACTCAGAAGTCAAAGAAGGGCAGACCTGACCTGCTGGAGTGGGAAGGAAGTGGGGAAACCGGGAGCCACTCAGAGCCCGGCTGGTCCCACGGTTCATGGCTTGCTCCCGACTTGCAAGCTGAATCGCTCATATCGATCCTTAAGGGTCAGCTGGTGCAATTTGGTCTGTGGGGGAAATTGCCTAGAGCACGGCCTGTGGCTCCGACTGAAGCTCATCCCAAGCCCGCCTGTGGCCCAGACATGGAAGGGGCTTGAGACAATCGTTTAGCAATTAGCAATCCCATGCAGGTCCACTGGAAGCAGTCCCAGGGAGTTTGTGGGGCTTTTGCTTGCGTGAGCCAGTACAGAATCGCAGCCGTACTTGTGCTCAGGTAATCTGGTAGTTGAGAAGGCTTCCTGCACGAGAGCACATCTACAAAGGACTATATATGCAAATCGCGTGCAAATTGTCACATGAGTATGCTTTGCAATGTGTGTGTGTGAACTGGAAAGCTTCACAATGCACACATGATTGCCAGCCCTGGTCACCAGGCTTACATGCCTTTTACAAAAGGAAATTAGTCATGAATGACATTCTACGCCTCTGTTTCCCATTTCTAAAATGGGAATAATGTTGCTTGTGCGCATGCTCTCTCTCTCTCTCTCTCCACCCCCCTCCCCAGCCCAACAGAACACAATTAAGCATCACAGAAAAGACTTTGTAAACTTTGAAAAACATGGCATGAGCAATAGAAAAGAATGAATTGGGGCTGGGGAGAACCCAGACCTTCACACAATACACAGCCACTGTTCAATTTAGGTTGATGCACCTCACAGCCTTCCAAGCTAGTCAAACACAATTTCCTATGCTTTGGTTTGGGATGTGACTTACTCTGAGTCCTAAACTATGTAAAGAAATTAACAAGAGTACCCTTGAGCATGTGCAGAGTGCCTTTTCCCCACACACCAGACAGTGTCCCCTTTCCCAAAACACATCCCTAGGGTTGCAGCTGCAAGTTTTTCATCAGAAAGTATGGAGTACAGGCAGATTTGGGGTCACAGACCCCCACTTTCTGAATAGATTAAAAGGGATAGCAGAATAAGTCTAAAAACACAAAAATCCTTGATGGTTCAAGCACGCAAGGATTCGTGTGAGCTTGAAATGGTGGTGCTTACGGATGCCTGCTACGAAGAGCTGTGGGAGGGAGCCATATGGAGACTCATGACGGGGCAGCCGCGGTCGAAGAACTCCTACCTTACGTGATCTTGCTTCTCCGCTTGCAAAGCTGCTGTGGCTGTCCCGAGGAGACACAAAGCTTTGGGACAGAGTGTGACCCAGGCAGCAAGCTCCCAAAGTGCAGAGGGGAAGCAGGCACCCTCCGAAGGCCGTGTCATTTGCTGCCGAGTTGTTGCAACTCTCTGGCTCGCTCGTTCTCTCCTCGTACTTTCAAGTCGGAGGCTCAGGCAGCCGAGAGTCGCTGGTTGCTGGGGAAACGGCCCTCTTTCAAAGCCTTTCAGGATGCCCGGCCTAAACTCTGGGATTGGCTGGCTTCCCTGGCCGTGCTCCAGCTGGCCTTTGCCACGCGCTGGGAAGCACACAGCCTGCAAGTGTGTGTTGCACGAAAGGGGCCCTGGCATCTGGTGGCCATTTGCAACTGCCTTTCCTGGGAATTGCTGCCAGGCTTCACCAGAAGTTTGTTTGGGTTCCCCTTCTGCTCTGTGTCCCTTGTGCACTGAGCAACAAGAGGTGCCATGCACACGGATGACAAAAGAGTAGCGATACTGCCCAGAGGTTTCCTGGATGAGCACACCTGTGCATGGCTGGCCTTCCTCCAGCAGAGAACTTGTGGGCGCTGTGGGTCATGCCAAGCAACAGCGTAGCCTGCCTGTAACCTACCAAGGGATCACCGCTAAAGTTTCCCCCTTTACAGAAGTTTATATTTCTATTTATAAAAGGAACAGCAGACCCATGGTCTTGGGAGCTCCTCAGACTGGCGCCCACTCTCTTTCTGAGCATCTTTTTGTTTTTTAACAGAAGGGCATGGGGTGGATTCACCTACTGTCACTCTGTCTTGGCCACCTTTCCAGGGTTGTTGGCTCGATGAAACAGACATGAGAAGCACCATGGAGCAGAATGGCAAAAATCCACAGAGAGGGAGAGAGAGAGAGCGGGAGGGAGAACCTCAAGCGAAGCATCATGGTTTCCTGTACTGGTCCCTCTCCTTCTCATTTTGCATGTCTTCCCATGTAATGCCCCCTGGCCCTTACAGAGACCACACTGTATGGCCACAAGCTACTCCATGAAGTCCAGTTTTCCTAACAAGCCTCGTTTCTGGTGAACCTGAATGGAAAATCCACCATGGAAAACTAGAGCATCTTTCCATAAGTCTCAGCTCTAACTCCCAGGATTGCCAGGCAGCCACTGCGGGACTGCGACCCCCATAATTCCCAGCAAGCATGGGAGTTGCATTCCAACACATCCAGCAAGAGCATCCGATTAGTGGAGGTTGCGTTAGAATATCACAAACCCCATAAAATAATCATCGTGATTATTTCAGAAAACACAACATCATCTCCAGAAAGCTTCCTCCATTGCACTCTCAGCCCCGTGGAGAGAGCTTTGCCACATCACCTGGATTTCAAACGGTGTCCAGTCATACATGCCACTCGGCTGAGCACGGACCACCTGTGGATGCCGCAAAGAGCCTATAGGGGTCTCCCCATGCCATTAGGACCCCTAAAGGATGCGGAAGGAGAGGTGTGGCAGACAGTGCTCTGTGCAGGCCAGCTACAGGATGAAGCCACGAATACCTGATGCTCCTAAGTTCCCGGCAGGGCAGTTCAGGCCAGATCCAAATGCTGTGCCTCGCATTTCGCAGCCTGTCACGACAACCTGTTTGGTCTCTCGTTGCAAAACACAAAGCATCTGGTCCCTCGAGTCGTCGGAACAAGCAAGGGAGCCTTCCCTCCCCTGGCCCCACATCCCTCGCTGGTCCCCCAGAGCCCAGCAGTTGCCCCTGGTACACGGCAGGGAAGATTTCTGTACCTTTTTCGTCGCTGGGGGTCATGCCTTCCTCGCTAGCTCTGGGAGGCAGCTGCTGCTGGGGTGGAACACGCTCCAGCCAATCGTTAGGAGGGGAATGAGAACGAGTTTCGCAGGGAGGATTGTCAGGGCAGGATATAATTAAGCCAGATGGAATTTGGCACGAGCAGCCAAGCCGACACCTCAGAGCATGATGCTAACACGTCATAAGCGAAGTAATTCTAACAACGTGCATTTTAATACAATCAGTGATCTCAGAGCCCTTTCACAGGGCCGTGCATGCGCGCACATGTGCTCTTGGCCGGGCATCCTCTCCGTGGTCCTCGCAGGTGGGCCGCTTGCTTTGCGCAGGGCTGGCGCAGCAGAGGCAAAGGGGAGGGAACCCGGGGAGAGGGGGGAGCGACTGTTGTTCCAGCTTCAGGCGAGGAGCAGGTGGGGATGACTTGGAGCTCAGCAGCTTCTAACATGTGGGAAAGGGCTTAGCACGGGGCAGTTGCCAGCACCTCCCTGGATGGGACCCCTGCCTGGAACTCTGGAGAAGCACTGCAGGGAATAGGAACCACTGTGTAAACAGGACTAAGCTTGGTGGGCTGGGGGTCTGACCCAGCAGAAGGCTGCTCCCAAAGTTCCAGTTATATCAGTGCTTTATTTGAAACCATGAGGATTAGAGCCTTTTACAGGAAAAGTCAGAGAGCACACAGGGCACACATGCAGAAGGTCCCAGATTCAGTCTCTGGCTTCCCCAGGTTGGGCTGGGAAAAGGCCTTGCCAGAAAGTAGATGCCAATCAGGGTCCACTATAATGAGCTAGATTTGGGGCTATTTTAATGTTTGGTCTGAATGACTCAGGATAGGGTGGCTTCCTATGTTCCTACGTCTTTATGGGGCTTGGGACACCCCCACAGCAAAATAGGCTACACAGACCCTATCTTGGCCTCAAGCCACATTGGACGCATCCACAAAACCCAGCCAGGAGCCTCTCTCACTCGCACCCCGTTCCCTGGAGGCTTACCGTCTGTGACTGCCACGTCTGCGGGAGGGCTCGGTTCCCTGCGGTGTTAGAAGCAACTTTGCATCATGCCATTCTGGCTGCTGGAGCTGCAAAAGAAAGAGAGAGGTGGCTGGTGGCACACAGACAGACATGCCGGGGCAGCGATAGGTACAGGCCAAGGGAGAGCTTGGCAAAGAGAGCAACCCGTGCAGGACCGATGCCCCTTCCCGGCCTTCGCATGCCCCAGAGTCACAAGGATAAAGATGGATGCCTGTCGGTCCCCTTTGTGATGTCAAAGCTCAGCAGGCGTTGCAGGCCAGGCTGGCCGGCCTGGTGTGCAGCCCTTCTTCCCACTGGGGCTTGCTGGTGGGGATGGGGGTGGGGG
>NW_025335856.1:3289780-3431503 GCF_004798865.1 Varanus komodoensis
AGCCAGTTGCAGGCATGTGGCTGGTTAAGGAGAAAGGGAAGGGCTGGGAAGAGATCGTGGACCAGTTGTGGGAAAATTCCCATGCCCTGCAACGAGCCAAAATCATTCTGCAGTGAGAGAGCACGAGGGCTGAGGTGCAACGGCACCGAAGCGTCCCAGCAATGCTTCTGCCCAGCCCTTCCCAAGAGCCGCATTTCCGAACACTTGTGCATCGGAACAGCTGTTTTCCTCTCTCCTCCTCAGTGGCACCCTCTGCATGTGTGAGTGGACCATGCAGCCGTCTCTTCTACCACAGGAGGGATCCCATCATCCTATGCCTGGGCCAAGCCCTCAGCAGAGCGGGAAAAGACATGCACAGACGGGTTTTGCAGCATGCTTTTCCTCCAGCTACACCCCAAAACGGTCACACTTTCCAGGGAGCCCCCTGGCTAATTCCGACATGCCCCGAGTGCCTGGAGACAATTCACCTCTGGCGTGGCGACCGACACAAAAACAAGCACTGTGGACAACGACAACTCAGTCTCCCCCACCACACCCTACCCTCCTTCCAATGTGGCTTGCGAAGATGCTTGGAATGCAAGAAAACAGGGCTGCATGCAGAAAAACACACCTGGATATGCAAAGGAGGAATGGCGCATGGGCCGTGTCTGCCCCCTTTTGGAGGGTGCCCTGCAAAGCAGCCTTTCCCATCTCGTGAAAGAGAGGTTTGACCCATGCCCCCTCCATCTGAGGCCTAGTCCCCACACCGTCCTTTGGTGGGTTCTCCCACGGGGGCCTGCAAGCAGGAAGACCCATATTTGGGGAGCCTGGCTTGCATCCAGGGCCAGCCCCACCGTCAAGCAAAGTGAAGCGACTGCTTCGGGAGGCAAAAGTTTGTGGACAGCATTTGCTGCCTCCCAGCTTTTCCTCCTGAAGCGCCTGGCTGGGCCCTGAACCAGTCTGCTGCCTGTGGGGGATGCTCTCTCGCATCCAGTCTTGGGTGAAGCTTCCACCGCCAACCTGGCTGCCTCCTGAGAAAGCGGCGCCACTACACCATGCCTTTCTGCCCCCCAGACAGGACTCAGGGCAGCTTACAGCAACCCTTCAAAAGAGGAAACTCATTCAACTACATTACATATGGCACTTACAGAATAAAAATTGCATCCGGTCCACAGTCCCGCTTCCAGGCCAAATGCTGCCTTGCAACAGGCTGTCTTTGCCTGGCGTCAGAGGGACAGCAGAGAAGAGTGCAAACCCAGCCCGGGGGCAACCACAAGAAAGGCCCTGCTGCACGTGGCCGCCAAAGGAGTTTTGAGGAGATGGTTTTGAAAGGAAGACCTCTTCAGAAGATCTTAAGGGTAGGCTCATACAGGGGAAGGCAGGAAAGGGTCCGTCCTCCTGCCTCAGACAGAAATTGTCTTGGGCCAGCATAGCTTGCAAACGATTAGTAGTCTGGCTTCCCGTAATAAGCTCATGGCCAGACATTTGGTAGTGAGGTCCAGCGTGGTGGGCTTGTTGCAAAGCAACAATACAGGAAGCGTCGTAATGCTCGAGTTGCGTTCAGAGCAGTCCTCTGCATGCACACGCGGGAGGAATTCCCATGGGATTTAAGAAGACTTGCTCCCAGGGAAAAGATGATGGCCGGGCTAAGCAACACCTTGAACATCTCCCTGAGCCTTCATTTTGCAGCAGCTACATTTCATTGCAAAATGTGCTAATTATAAATGAGAGAGAAAGGCAGGAGACATTGGCAGCTGCTGTGAAATGTGTCCTGGGGCACAAGGGTGCCCAAAGACACTGTGCCAAGCACCCTCAGGCACGGCTGGGCAACCTTAACTGTGCATTGGGCGGAGTAGCACAATCCACCTTGTCCAGCAGCACGGGCGGGTGCTAGGGGCAGGATTTCTCCTTGGTGGCTCCATACCTTTGGAAATCCCTGATCCGCCTGGCTGAAATTTAGATGCTGAAGACCCAATGATTCCCGCCCACAGTGGATGCTTAAACATGCAGTGTATTCTTCAGCTGCATGCCCATGTTTTTGCAATACTGCAATCTGCCTCATGGGGGCAGTGTGCCCTGAAACGCAGGTTAAGCATGGGAACAGACCAAGCTGCATTGCACCGGGTGAGGCCACTGGTCCACAACGTCCAGGCCTGTCAACACTGCAGCTCTCCAGGCCTTTGTGTCCGTGGTTTCTGGCCCTGCGCTGGATCCCACGATCTTCTGTATGCAAACTGGGCAAAGCTGTCCCCCTTGCCACTCTTGAAGGGAAGAGCATGCGTATCTCAGCTGAGGGCCGAGTGTGGTTTAATTTCTTTCTAAAAGGAGGGGACTGGGAATAATTTCATTCCTGCCTGTGAACTACAATAAGGCAGGGAAGAAGTTATCTGAGAGGTTCTTTGCTTATTTTATTTCACAAGAACGTCTGAAGATCTGCATCATGCCAAAGGTGGAGCTACTTGGGCATCTTGCTTCCCACTTTGGCTGACCAGCTGCTTACATAAGAAAAACTGCACTGGGTCAGATCAAAAGGCCAGAAGCTGGCCAAGCAGAGCACGAAGGCAACAGGATCTTCTGGAACAGGCCATCTCCCAACACGCAGTTTCCATCCAACCCTTGTGATGAAGAGCCATGGACAAGATAGTCTTCCTCTGTGGAGTTTATGTCATGGATGTGACAAATAGAAGGCTGTATAAGCATCGAAGGAAACAGAAACTGTCCTCACAGATATTCGTGGCTAGTAACTTTGGAGAACTTCATAGGCAGGTTCTTTAGCTCCTTGAAGGAGCACTGGCTGGAATCGAGCTAGTCATGGGCACCCCATCGGCCACTGTCAGTTACTTGATGGCTCTTGAACTTCTGCTGTGGGTGAGCTCTGTTGTCTGGCTGACTGAAGAGGGAGCAAACCCAGTCAGCCACCCCTGTAATTAGCTGTTCCAGCAAAGCTGTCAACATACAAAGAGGGCACAGAGGCTGTAGAGAAGGCATTTTTTAAAAAATCAAGATGTTTTCAGTGCTTTGTAATGAGAGAGAGAGAGAGAGAGAGAGAGAGAGAGGGAGAGTTCACTTGGCATAACAGCTTGGAAAGCTGTGTTTGCCTCAACATCTTTTTGGTGGTTTTGCAACAGCCTTTACAAGATTCTCACCTGTTATTTTAAAAAGGTGGTTAGAGTCAAACGGCATGAAAGCAGGGAGATCTGTGCTGAGATTGCCCAACATTTCTGTTTTTAGGTAAAAAACCGCTGTGCGGAGCCAAACTGGATGGAGGCAGCGGCGCAGGACGGTGGTGCGGGGGAGCTCCGTCTCTTCCCACGGTCCTCATGTGTGACATTCGGAAAAATGGGATGGGTGTAGGAAAGAGCTAACTTGCAGTTCCCTGACCTGTGCATTATTGTTTTGTTTTGATGACATTTCATAAAGGACCGTGCTTGTCCCAATTATGTTCTTTGGACCTTTTGGTGAAGGTGCCACATTTCTAGAGAAGATACCTCCTTGGCACAGATGCAAAAAGGACTTGATTGCCCTAGTCTATATATGGGCACCTGCAACATTTATCCTGCGCAGGACCATCCAGAAGAGTTTATTCATATATTTATTTTATTAAATTGGTATAAAAGCTGCCCACTGGCCTCATGCTCTCTGGGTGGCCATTGCAATAAAAATGTCAATAATAACATTAATAAAATAATACAGGTAAATATTACACTAAAGGAACAAAATAAAACTTAATATTTACAATCAGACAAACCATAAATTAATAAAATTAATAAACAAGATTACCATTAAAACCAGTGGTATTGCTATTGATTGTTTAAGCAATGCCACAGGTGTGTCGAAAGAGAAATGTTTTCATCAGGCGCCTAAACCTCAGTAGTTTGAAGGGCTATGAAGCAGCTTTGAATGCTATCTGGGAGAAAGCGAGGTGCACATGTTAGAAACAAAATGGAATAATCAGGATGCAGTTCTAGTGACTCCAGACTGACCAGGGAGGGTCCAGCAGCCACTGTGGGCGCAGGGCACTCCCAGGACCGCTTCCTTGGACCATTTGCCATGGGCGGTTCTGCAATTTGAAAAGCAGCCCCCCTTTTCCCAGAAAGCTTCAACAGTTTGGCATAGTAACAGAACACACCCACCCTTATTTAGTGAGAAATCTCACCCCGTTTCCAGGGACTTTCATTCCAGGAAATGCATCTGAGACGTCAGCCCAATAGTACAAGCCTATGCATGTCCATTCAGAGCAAAGTACCACTGAGTTCTCTGACCATGAGAGACAATCAAAACCAGGGGGAGGGGAGGTGGCTGCTTCAGGACTGGGCCATCTTTCCCGCAAAGGGCTTGGACTGGAGAGTTTAAAAGATACTGTCATGGGAGCCCAGCTGGGGTGGTGAGCTAGAAGGCAGAACATTTCTCATAGGGACAACTCCTTTTAATGGGCTTGACGGAGGACACATAGAGCAACCCACAGTGAAAACCCGTCCCTGCGATTATCTGGTCCCTGGCCACCTTCCTACTGCTTTTGGAACAAAATGGGTTCTTTAGCCAAAGAAATGCTGATAAAAATGCAAGACACAAACTACACATGTGCCATGGGTGAGCCTCTTCCTAACCTCCCACAAAGAGCAACTCCTATTGGCCATCCATAGAAACAGTGATTCAGAAGGGGCCTCCTGGGCCATCTAGTCTGACCCCCAGCTCCAGCCGGCTCCACTCACAACATGCCTACCATCCATCCATCCAGCCATGCGACACATTCATTATTATTATTATCCCATAGGATTTATATCCAACACTGCTCTATTGTGAGGAACTCAAGGGAGCTCGGATAGCTCCATCTTATCCTCATAACAGCAGCCTGGTGAGGGAAGTTTGGCTGAGAGAGTGACCGGCCCAAACTCACTCCCTGAGCTTCATGGCTGAGTGAGGACTAGAGCCTGCCTCTTCCAGGTCTCCAGTCTAACACCGTAAGCACCGCGCCACATTGGCTGTCCTGCTCCCGGGGGGCTTCCTCAGGGCACTCAGTCTGACCCATTCCAGAAGGTCCCCCCCCCCCCGCAGTATGCTCTCAAGCCATTCCAGATGGACTCCATGAGTCGGCTGGGCTTATGCAAACTCCAGCGCATGGAAGGAATGAGCCTCGCCATTGACGTCATTTGGAAATGCCTGCCCCTGCCCACAGTGCTGGCCCAGGGCCACCGATGCCTTCTCAGGGCAGGCCACAGGGCAACGGGCCCCTGCCTGGCTTTGCTGCTGCCGCAGCAGCAGCTCCTGCTTCCCTGAACAACAGCTCCACACCAGCACCCTACCAATGTGGGCTCTGGGGATCTTAAAAAATGAAAATGCGACTCGATAGGAGGACACGAACTCAAGGACAGGGGAAGGGAAAGGATGATGTGATTGGTGTGATTGAGGGTAGAGGGCTGGTGGCATATGGGACCCCCTGGAATCCTGTACTTCAATAAAACAACAGCTGGAGGATCTCTGAGTGAGGAAAGTTGTTCTCAGGCAGACCTTCCCGGTCTGGTGCTCTCTTGGGGAAGGCAGCTCTGGATGCACCAACTAATTGGCTGCCACTCCACTGGGCCCGCTGAAGCCTTCGGCAACACCATAAACCTTGCCGATTCGCACAACTGCCCACGCCGCTCCCAAACAAAGTTCAGACACAGCCTTTCCCCCACTTTGCCACATCTTTGCAGCAAGTAAGGGATGTGCCGGCAAGCAAAAGGCTTTGCAAGCATCATTTGGAGAAATCAATGCCTAGCCCTCCCAACTTGTCGCCGGGCCGACTCTCAGGCCAAGAATAAGCCCCCTGGCCGCTTTCAGCAGCCACACATGCCTCCCTCCGGCTTGCACCCACCTGTGCATGGAAGGACAGGCTGCAAGATCAGAGACATAAGGACTGGCACTCAGGTTGCGTGGAGAGACTTCAGTTCAGCTTCAGCAAGTTGCTTTTTCTAGAGCAGAAGCAGGGAGGGGGAAAGGGGGGAGAAAGAAAGCAAGGATAAAGAACCCGAAGGTACTCACCTGTCTGTGAGACAGAGAAGTGTTGATCTGGACGGGGAGAGCTGAGTGGCCGGTGCAGAAAGACGGACGGCAGCGCAACCTCCCCGTGGAGAATGCGCCCGAAGGCTGGAAGGAGCCCGGTGCTGTTGGTGCTGTAATTCACAGCTCCGGTTACCAGCTGGATAAATATAGAGTCTTATCTGACCTCACAGGACGGCTGAAGCACTCACATTCCAGCAGGGGGGAGGCTTAAAGGGGCAACTCCTGGCGGGTCTCCGTGGGCATCCCACTGCTAGGAAATGGGTGGGAGGGTGGCAGCAGGAGAAACTGGAGGTGCCCCAGGCTGGGAGCAAAAGGGGGTGATTGAAAGGGGGAGGCCAGGGGAATAGGAGCTAAGGGAATGTCCCTGCAAGGTCTGTTCCATTGGGTTGGAAGTTAAGCTAAGCTCTAGGACCTGAAGGGTCAGAAAAAGAAATTAAATAGGGTTGCCAAGGGTACTGAGCAATGCACCCAGTAACCCGTTTGAGAGCGGCTCTTTCATCCTCCGTTCAGTCTCGTGTGTTTCTTTTAAAGGCAGCTAAGAAATGATGATGCTTGCTATTGTTGTGATTATTATACTAAATGCCGTGCTCGCACAGAGAGAATGAGGAGATGTGAAATGTAGGCTGCACCTTGATTGATTCCCATGGCCCTGTGCCACAGATAATATCTCTCACTTTGCCATCTGCAAAATGGGAACATTAAAAGCTGGTCTAACTCACCACACTGCTGTGATGACAAATGGAAAAAGGCAACCTTTCCCAGCCAGGAGCTCTCCAAATGCGTTGAACTACACAACCCGTCATCCCAGTAACTGTGCTGCCTGGGGATGATGAGAGTGGTGGCGTAGCACCTCTGACGTGGAGCAGTTTGGGGGAAGGCAGTGTCAGCCACCCTGATCTTTCAGAGGTGAAGGTAAAGCAGAAATCTAGAACAACTCCCCAAATGTCAAGCCAATCCGGCATTTAATCGGAGCTGGGAGACACTGGGACATGAAAAGGAGAGGCCAAACTTTTCTCTTTGAAGAAGTGAAAGAGAAAACAAGAAAGTTTTAGCTGCTTTGGAACCTTTCCAGGAGGAACGCCGGGGTTCCCGTGGATGCTGGGAAAGCCTCTTAGAGATCACTGACAAACAGGCTCATAGCAACATAACACAGAGTTGCACCATGCGGTGTTGAGGCCTGGAAGGAGCTCAATTGCCATGCTTGCTGTCTGCTGCAGGGCATGTTCTCAGCCATTACTCAGCCTGCAATAACAGGGGAGGATTCATCCAAGCCCAGATCGTCTTTTCTGGGCTAACAACACTCCAGCTTCTCATTACCAGCACAGCCAAGTCTCTGGTTCCCAGCCGACAATGAGCCAGTGGGGGTTCATTAGCCACCATCAACTGGGCTTCCATTGGAATATGCAAAACAGGCAGACTGTGGTTTTCTGGTTGTGGGAATCCAGGCGTTGTGGTTACATGAGGGTTAGACAACCCCCAGATCGCCTTAGAACAGCCTGTATTCAGATCCCCATGTGGCTGTAGGGCGCAGGGAACAGCTGTGGGCAAAATGGAGCTGAGTTCTGCTCTCTCCACCCAGAAATAACAGTTCAGTGCTCATTGAGATATTCTTCACGATTGACACTACAGTGATTTCCCTGTGTGTTTGCATGTGTGTGTAGATGAAGAAGGAACTGGGGGGAGGACTGACCCCGTGGTGGAGATGCCCCCTTCCTCTTGTGCTCTGCCTGGCAACATGCCCTACCCTCTTTGGCCATGCCTCTTCTTTAAGAGCAGTGAAAAGGAGAGGAGCGGTCTCTCCGCGCAGGTCTCCCTGCAGCTTGCAATCTGTCCCCCAGCAGACTTGCTTGGTAGCAGAGGTCTTCCCCTGAGGTCAGAGTCTCAAGACCTTTCCTTTTTCAAGAAATGGAATATTAGCAATAGGAAAATGTGTCAGAGGCAGATTGGTTCCAGTAGCCCTTGAGCAGTGTGCCCAGTCCAGGGTTAGGCCTAATTTTAACAGAGCTATCCATGGTGCTGGGCTGGATCCCAAAACAGGGTTGACAGTGTGGACCGCATCCTAAAAGTCCAGCATGAAACTTGGAGTGGATACACTGCCTCGCTGGGCTTGGAAACAGCCTCTTCTGTGTGAAAACAGAACCTTCGAGACTTTAGCCACTTCTCCACACTTGGTGACGGTGTTTACCTTCGCCTCTCGTTGTGTTCAACTCGCAAGTGTGCAACCTCGGACAGTTCTCCACCGGGTGCGTGTGTGCGCGCGCGGGAGGCGGTCACTGGGGAGGTGTGGGTGTGTGTGTAACAGAGAAAGAGAGGGTGGATGATGGATGGATGGGCCAGCTTTTCTCCACGCCGCAGACACGCGTCCAGCCGCGGGCAGCAGAGAGCGCTCCCTCCGCGCCTTCTACCTGGAGGGCGGTGTAGCCTGCGGAGGAGGGAAGAGGGGCGCCGCCCCCCCGCAGTTAGGAGTGGGGATGGAGGCGCGCCCCGCACTCACCTGGCTCTCTCCAGAGGGGACGAGCCGAACCCGCCTGGCTCCATGGAGCCGTCCTGGCCGCCGTCGGGCCTGATGTCACAATCCGGGCGCAGCTGACGCGCAGCGCCCGCCCCGGCGAGAACGGCCGGAGCGCACGGGGGGACGGCAAGAGGCGGAGGCCGGCGCGGCCCGCCCAGCCTACGAGGCGAGGCGAACCGCGCGGCTGGGAAGGCTTGCTGCCCGGACGCGGAGAAACGGAGAGCCGCACGGGGCGGGGTAGCTTCTCCTGCCGGAACCGCGGATGCTTCCCAGAGCTGTGGAGATGAGAGTCGCCGCCGCCTGTCCTGGCTGCGCCAGGAGACGGACTCTGTTGAGCGAGAGGTCGTTTGGCATCGGCGGTATACGGACGGCGATACCACAGTCCTAATGCCTTCAGAGGGGGCAGGTAAAGGCTTTGATGGGCTGGGTAGCTTGCCCGGAAGGCTGAGTTCCGCTTGTGGACGCTGAACGGTCCAGGGAGCCTGGAACGGAGACGTGGCGGAGGGCGCACGGCTCGCCTCTTGCAGCTGTTAGAACCTGGCCGCCCGTGGAACCCAGGAGCGAGTCCGAGAAAACAGTTAAGCAACAGCGTTCTGTTCTTTTAAGGCGCCAGCAGCAAACCGGAGAACGTGCGGAAGGTGTTCCACGCGTGTTTCAACCCGGGAAAGCCTTAGGGCTTCCAACACGTCCCAATCAGTGGACCCTGGGCTGATCCTCTTACGTTTTTATGGCAAAAATGCAAGACCAGGATGGCCATCTGGCTGGCATGATGCAATGCAGCTGGAGGGTAGCTGGCTGGGCAAAGCTCTTCCAAATCAACCCAAAAAAGACACAATTTAGGGGAAATTTTCAACAAGTTAAAGATTTATTTTGTGCTGACATATGTGGTTGTTTTCGGTTAATAACTGAATTTTCTTTGACTGTAAGCTGTGAAAAACATTCTACAAATGTTCACAAAACAAGACTATGGCAAAGAGTGGTCTTTACCTCTGCCTGCCCCCCCCCCCCCCCCCCCCCCCCCCCCCCTGCAATTTCCAAGTTCTCTGCTGGGAAAGCTGCAGTGAAATCAAGTCTGGCTGCATAAGTTATGGACACAAATAGGTGAGCAATACCTGAGAGGTTCCAGAGGTCCCCCAGAACTTTTCCTTATCCCCCTAACTTGTGCTTTGACATGCCAGCTGACCATGGGATTAATCTGCAGAATTAGCTTTTCTGCACCACCACCGGGCCCTCCTCACTAACTGCTCCCCAGGAAAATCGCAGTCTTCTGCAGGCTTCACTGACATTTCCTGCATCACATTCTCTGAGGCTTCCAGGCAGGATTCCTCCCTCACTTTGCCTGAGCTGGAAACCTCTGCATACAAAACATGCATTCTACCAATTGCATTTATCTAATACTTTCCAATGAATTCAGTCTGCTAAATGTAAACTCCCTGACGGGAGAAAGCCTGCCATGTGCACAGTTGCTTCCCAAGCCCCCCCAGCACCTTGGCATTGTTTGACCAGAATCCTGGGAGCACATGCTGTGCCAGAATACTGCCTGCCCAGGAGCCCCGCAGCTTCCTTTTCTTATATCTCCATGAATATCAGAAAAAGCTAAACATTTTCTCTAAATGGACTGAGTCACAACAGGGTCCCTTCTTGCTTCTGCAGCTTAGCAGAGAACTTGGAACACAGGTTTCCTTGGCAAGCGATACTTAAATTCTGCTTAGAGTCCTTGGACTAGTACAGTGGAATATAAGTTTAATAATAAAAATTAAAATAAATAAATGACTTCAGCAATAGCTGGCTGAGCTGACACAGTACTTGAAGCCTTACAGTAGACTTTTGTAACAGAAAATGAAAGAGACAAAAGAAGAGGAAAAGGAAGAGGAAGAAGAGCTTAAAATGAAGCTTCCCAGCCTGCTTGAGTCGTCCCTTTCACCCACAACTGGCTGCATGAGAAGACACCTTTGTCTCTGTCTGGGGGCTAAGGAAAGAGAAAAAGCTGACCCCCTGCCCTATGCACACAGGATGCAGTGAGTTTATTCTGTGATGCTGGGAGATGCACCAGCTTTTAATTCAGGCAATTAAAATGCTCACTCTTTTACAGGCACACTGAAAAACAGGCCACCCCTGGATTGAATTAGATCACCCAGAAGACACTGGAGGGAGAACGGCTCAGTACTGAGAAGTTGCTGAATGGCTCAGCAACTTTTCCCCCAAAATATGACTGTTTGTGCATTTATTGCTGATGAGATCCAGGAGTGGGCTTCCCCCTTCTCTTATTCCGATCCCAGCCAACTCAACAGAGCTGGGGTTCCATAAACAGACTAGAAGAAAAGCCTAGATCTGCCTCCCTGCACTTCCTCTTCAAGACTCATCCTATCTCTATCAGAAATATCTTAATTCATAGGCAGGGCAAGCCAAGGTTTTGTAGAAAGCCCACAAGTAGGATTTGAAAGAGTTCTTTTTTGTGCGGTTTCTCCCCCCTGTGCTGGTGCTTGTACAAAGGGTACCAAGAGGGTATATTCAGGTATCCCAGGCTGAGCTTGGTGGCTTCTTTCTGCATGCAAAAGTCTTTCTATCATCCCTCCCCTGAACCTGCAAGCCAACATGATTTCCGTTGGCAAGGCTCCGGATTGAAAAAGAATTCTCAAACCCACGCATGCTCACGACCACAGTGGATTTTACCAAATGTGTAAACCCACCAAGCAGGGCAATGCATTGACTGACTAGCAGAGATATAGGCCAGGGGTGTTCAACCTCTCTGGGCTGAATTCAGTTTTGAAGAGACTCCTAGGGCTGCACTCCAGTTGTGGTCAGGACTAAAGGCAAGAGGGGACAGGGCTGACAAGCAAAAATAGCTGCGTTTTTCAGTTCAGAACTCTTCCTGCCAGTAGCTAAGTCTTCCAACCTTTTAAGAAGGGGGAAAAGCATGAGCTAGCAGGTTTCCACACCATCAGTGGCACGGCCAAATGGGGAACCTTGGAGGCTGGACGGGAACCCCATAAAGGCCAGATTTCAGTGGCTGGTCCAAGGTGTAACATCCCTGCTGTGGATCCACTCCTTGTGCGTGTTTCACTGGTAAAAGACTCCTTTTATCCAGGCAGGGCTAAACTTCCCCCTGTTCACATCAATGCTCTTTTCCCAATGGCTTTTTGGGGTTTGGTAAGAAAAAGAGCAAAGGGGAAAAAAAGCACACTGAATATCTTGCAGTTCAGTTCCTTCCCTTGAGACTGTTCCAGCAACCCATGTGGAAGATGGAACTGGATAAGATTCTTGGCACCCTGGAAAACAGCCTCCATGGTCCTGGCATTTTAGGGGTGGGTGGGAGGGAGGGAGGGAGGGAGGGAGGGAGGGAGGACAGGGAAATGGCTAAACGAGACAAACTGAGTTGGCATGGGAAAGTGTTGCCACTGGAATACTGTCATGCTTGCACGAGATTTCCTTACGTTGTGCTGGGGATCCCCTCCTATGGACAACAACCCCCTTGCCTGTGATGTCATTGCTTGCATGTGATGGTGTGATGGCTACTTAGCGCAAACTATGAGGCTACATAGAGAGATATATATAGAGAAAGCAATAATATTGAGCGATACAATCTGGGTTCGGTGTCGAATCATCGTCTTTCTTGGTCACCTCTTTCCCACCCCCCCAAAGAGGGCCCATGTTCCTGTGGTGGATTTAGGTTCACTTGCTAGTCGGCGCTTTCTCTCTCTCCATTGCTGCTTCCTTGGCGTCTTTCTTTCCTTCCTTCCTTCTTTCTTTACAGGGACACGAAGTCCACGGCTTGCAGGAGAGGCAATGAGAGGAGGAGGAGCAGAAGCCAGGATGTATTTTGGATCAAGAGACTGATTCCAGCACATTTCTCCAGACGGTCTGCAAGAAACAGGGGAGGGAAGAACATGCAGCTGCTCATCAGACCAGAAGGACTCTCTGGCCCAGCATCCTGCCTCCACAATGGCCAACTCCATGCCCCAAAGGGGAGGGCCATGGGCAGGGCGTGAGTGCAACAGCACCTTCCGCTTGGGTTCCACACCTGGTGGCACCCAGAGACAGGTGGCCTCTGATGCTGGGCTATGTGTGTGAAGAGCAGGTGTGACTGGGCACCTGCCAAGAGCCCAGACCTCACGAGACCCCCCTCCCCCCAGATGTGCTCTCCTCTTCCCTGTTGCAATTGGCATGTTAATCTGCCCTGTGCTCTGGCCCAGGCGGTGAGGAGAAATGGCAGCAGATGTTGACTTATTTATAGAAAATAGAATAGAAGAAAGCACAAGGTTAAAACAGCGTCTCAGTAAAAGCAGTGGCTGGTCAGCCAAGGAAATGCAACTGCTTGGGACTTGCAGAGGCAAGGCCTCTGGAAGGGACCACCATGTTGAGGGATCTTCTCCAGGTGGACTCCCATTGGGTCACAAGTCCATATGGAAATATCAGGAGATGCCTCCATGCCCCTGCCCTGTTTGCACCAGATGAGGGGAAAGCTCAACCATGGGCTCTTCCCACATGCTCAATCACAGCCCTGAAGTGAGGATCTCACGTACCTTTGATAACCGAGATGTTCCTGGAGTCAGGCCCTTCATAGTCATTGGTGATCTTCAGCTTGCACACATAGACACCCTCATCGGCAGTGGTGAAGCCATGGAGGTAGAGGCACACAAGGTTGTTGGTGGTGTTGACACTGGCGCGGCCCTTGTACACGCTACTGGGTACCTTCAAGTTGCCAGCCACAACAGACCCCTCCCCGTGGTCCTTGGTCAGGCGAAATTCATAGGAAAGGGGGTTGTCCGTCTTCCTGTCGTAGTGACAGTCCAAGCGCAGGCTTTTCCCACTCAAGCAAGCTGTCAGGTCTCTGACTCGCTGGCACCGGGCCACCTGGAGCACTGGGGAAGGCAACGGATTTCATCAGGATGGGAGCCAGAGGTGGCAAGCTGTGGAGCTGAGCAGCAAGGCCAACAAGAGGTGCCGACCCAGGGGTGGGATGAATCCACTTTCATTAGTTGGATCCATCGAGTCTCATTGTGGAATGAACTGGTTAATGTGCTTTTGCTAAACCAAAGTTCAGAACCCAGAGGTACCCTGATGAAAGCAAGTGATGCCTTTTGTTTTTAAGCTGTATTAAACATTATTATTATTATTATTATTATTATTATTATTATTATTATTATTATTATAACATTTCTATGCCGCCCCTTGCCGAAACCTCGGGGCGGCTTACAACATGATAAAATACATTGAAATACAATAGTACATAAATGTACAATAGTACATTATTAAGTGCTCAAGCAAATGGCAGACACATGGCTGGTACAACCTTTGGAGAGGCATTTTGCTTTTCACCCCCAAAGGACTTCTGCCGTGAAACTAAAGGAATCATCTTCCGCTAGTCATGGGAAATGTAGATTGGTCACATGCAGGTTTAACGGATCCATCAATGGATCTTCATGAACTGACTTAAAGTTTGTTTAACCCAAGTGTGAGGGACCTCTTCCAACTGGAGGGCTGGATTCATTTGAGGAGAAGCTCTGCTCTGCTGAGAGCTTAGGCTGTTATTGTTTATTAAGGGTGGATTGTTTGTCCTTAACAAACCACAGTTCATTGGTGTGGCTGGGTTCAGACAGCAGCATCTCCCCCTTGACTTAATGTCTTTCCTGCAAATGAGCAGGTACAGCTTCCAGTGGCCCCAGGTCACCTGGCTGAAGCCAGAAACCAGTAGATCGGTCAAGGGAAGGTGGTTTTAGAAAGGGCATAGAAACAATTCAGACAGGTGCCAAGTGACTGATGTTTTTAGCAGCAGGGAAACTTTATACCTGCCTTTAGATGGTTCAAAATAGGTTAGCAAGATAGTGATCCTATTATGCCATACTTTGTCATCTGCATTGGCTGCCAGTTCATTTCAGGCCTGACTCAAATGCCGGTATTAACATTCAAAGTCCTAAACTGCTTGTGGGTGGGTAATCTGAAGCACTGTTTCTTCCCATATATACCTGTCCAGACCCTAAGACCATCCTCAGCAGTCCTCCTTCCAGAGTCCCAACTCACCTGGCACCTACACTGTGCTCTTTTGGGCACCACGTGAATATCTTCCTTTTTTTTTTCTAGTCATTTAAGTCTTTCTTTTTCTTCCACTAAACTCTTTACTGTATTTTTACATCCTTGCTAGGTTTAACTGTGGCTTTTACTTCTTGACAGTATAGTTTTAAACTTTTAAATCGTTTCTTACATTGCATTTTTATGGTTTTAACTGCTGCGATCTGCCCAGATTTGTGATAGGGTGGTATAGAAATGCTATAAATAAATGGGAGAGCTGCTTTCTCGGAACACTAGATGGCAGCACAAGGCTTCTTCTCACAGCGCTGCTTTACCTGTCACAAGAATGGCTATGCCTATAGTGGACTTCATCTTTCCGCCGGCGTCTCGGCCTCGGCACACAGCACACCCGTGGAAGAAATCTAAGGGGAGAAAAGACATCAGGTTTGTTGAGAGCAAACGTGGCATTAGAAGCCAGCCTACGAGGGCTGATGCCCCCAAGCCCTGGAAAGGCCCGTGTCCCATCACCCCGTCAGGCACCGGTTCCTGAGCATCCTACTTGCAGTTCGTCCCCCTGGATTTGCCGGCCTTTGTCCTCCTGCCTGTTACTTCCTGCTGCCCACCCTTGAATCTTTCTGCCCAAGGATTTTTTCGGAAATCAAATGCCCCCTTCTCCCTGTCCGTACATTCATTTTGACAAGAGGGTCCTTTGCAGACACCCCTACAGAGACTTTAGAACATGAGAAAATTAGCCCATGGAACAGGTCTATCTGTTCTTGTCCCATGTGCCTGAGTCCCTGATCTTTTCAGCTCCTAGTGCTGTGCTGGCAGAGGGGAGAGTTCAGGTGAAAGGGGCCACTTTGCAAAACCATGCGGGCACAGGTACAAGCAGGGCGCCTCCACAGACCAGCCAAGACACGTGGGGTTCCTTCCCTGTGAGTCAACAGTGGGCCCACGCTGGCCATCGGCCTCTGTCCCTCATAGACCATGCCTGGCTGGAGCCTACCCAGGTCGCCGGAGGATCCCAGTGCCCCCAGCCTGGCCTCTTTCTGTGTCTTTGGTGTTCCGCAGAAACCATCAGATGAAACGTTCTAAGACGAGGTGAGGAGCAGCACCTTCTGCCTAGGTCTGCACAGCCTTTCCATGCACAGGAGCTGAGCAGAGTGGTTACAAAAAGAGAGGGGGCAGAGCTTGATCCAGAAGGAAGGCACACATGGTGGGAGGGCAGCTGGAGAAGAGCAGGACACAGAGGTTTGTGGAACTGTTTGCATTCTGCAAAGAGAGGGAAGAGGGTGGGGGGCATGAATGACCCCCCTTTTCCCAATGCAAATACTGGGCAGTGTCCAGTGGCATTAGAAGTCCAGGCTTCCTGGTCCAGGATGAGGCCCGTGGGCCGGGGCTTCTGCACCGCTGAGTTATGTGAGCGGAAAGCAGCATAAAGCAGGGGCGCCTCTCAGTGGGCAGCCACGTACCTGCGCCTGCAAGCAACAGGATGGCTCCCTTTCACCACCGATGCCATTGCGATGCCCACAAGCCATGGATGGTCATGGGAGCAGGACAGACACAAGCGACCTCTGCCTCCCCGTTCTTCTGTGGTGCAGAGCAGCTGGAAGGCCAATCACATGAATCTATGGCACAGTCCCGCCTGCAAGACTGTCCAGGGTTCTGTGCTCTCTCTTCTGCAAAGCGGATAGAACAGAACTGGGAAAGGGCAGCCCAAATTATTGAGGGGTTGCCGTGTTTTCCATGCAGGAGACAGGGTCAAGGCTTGGGAGGTTTTTCTGCCAGTGAGCTGTTTTCCCTTAGAAACAGTGCGTATGTGTCAGGCAGCCAATGAACATGAAGGGCAGTTGATACAGGACAGAAAGGAAGGACCATGGGACCTCTTTTGGGGGTGAGGTGCGGGGAAGCAGAGCTGGATGGGAAAGCAGGCTCTGTAGTGTTTTGTCCTGTTACTCTAATGAGCCATTTTCACCAGCTTCCCACCTCTGGGAGTTTCTTCATTAATGTATTATTACATTTCTCTCTGCTGTGTCCTCCTTCAACACCACTTCCAGGGTTCCCCTTTCCATTTCATCCTCCCAACAGCCCTGTGAGGTAGGTCAGGCTGAAAGTCAGCTATGGGGCAGTCCCCCTGTGAGTTGCATGGCCAAACACCAGGCTCTTCCAAGTCCCAGTCCAGTTCTCCAGCTAACTCCTTCGATTTCACAGCTCTGCTTGTTCCATTGCCCTCTACAGCAAATGAGACAACCAGGCGCAAGATGAGCTCAGCAGCTGATGATTCATCCTGGAGACACTGCAGTGGGGAAGGAGCCAAAGCAAAGGGGAAGAAGAGGAGAACAAGACAGGCGCATTGTGTGCCTCTGGGGCTGAAGCAGGAGGTATACCTTTTCAAAACTCCTGAAGATGCTCTGGGGTAGGGAGCTAGGATGGCCCTATAAAACCTGAAGCGGGGGGGGGGGGGGATGGAGCTTCGGCATGGGGCACGGCCCCACCAGGGGCATGGTGAGCTCACCCCAGTTGGAAAGGCAGCAGCTGGGGTGCCTTTGGAGGCCTCGTTGGCCAGGCTGAGGCAGCTTAGCACCCCCACGTCCTCTGGCTGGCACAGTAACATGGTGTCCTTTCCTCATTAACAGTAAAGGTAAAAGTCGGCATGCCCCTCTGCCCACCCCGGCAGCCTCGCAGGGGAAGGCAAAGCAGCAGTGGTGGCCCAGAAGGAATCGCAGCACGACGACACCTGGTGCTCTCCTGCCGTCCCCCTGCCCATGGCCAAGCTTTTCCATACGTTGGATCCAAGCAGGAAAAGGTTGGCCAAGAACAGATCCTTTCCTCTGTGCTGCTGACCACAATTCTAGGTCACTAAAAGCAGTCATGACTCTGGGAGCATTCAGGAAAATGTAGCCAGCTTGTTGGACCACAGCCCCATCATCCCTGTATGTAGGCCATCTAGGTTGGGGTTGATGGGAGTTGTAGTTCTACATCATTTGGTGGGGCATGCACTGTTTTTCCCCCCTGCCCTAGGGCTGTGTGTTGGCTTCATCCAGCATCTCAGAACAGTCCCTCCCCACACCCAGTAAAGCGAATTTCAGCTATATCAGGAGGCAGTGAAAGCACGTTCAGTTTCTGGCTGCTCCAGGTAGCCTGCAGGAAAGACTTCCGATGAAACCCTGTAGAACCTGATTGGCTAAGTTAGTGGGATAAAAATCAAATCAAATAAAAAAAAGAAACCTTTGCCTGGCAGTGCAAACAAAACTGAATGAGACGGACATTGCAAGAGGCAGATTTCTAGGTTCCAACTACCTAAAACCTGTGTTGCAACGTTCCTCTTTTTGGGTCTCGCCATCGCACCCACCGGCGTGGTCCGTGCACTTCCCTCGCTGAACATTCCGTGCTTGCGAAATGTGCATGCGCAGCAAAGAAAGGGCTGCCAAGGCATGAGCAGAAAACCCCCAAGGCCTGCTCTGCTTCAGTGCTTTGGGCTGGCAGACTTCTGCTACCGGGGAACTGAGACGAATGCTGCTCCGAGAGCAGATGGCTAACTGTGGAGCTTGCTAAAAAGTTGGCCGCCTCGGATGAAAACAGAGCTGGCTTTGGAGCTGGCTGCATGTTCTGTATTTGGAGGGGAAGTCGCAGTAAATTCCCTGACTCCTCACACCCTGTCCTCTCCTTCCAGCTAACTGGGACTTCCTGACTGCCAGGTCAACATGGGCATGATCCAGTGGACTGACCTGCCTCCTCCACAGGAACTCCTCTGCCCGGATCTGCCCCTCCTTTCTGACCCTGCAGTTCAAAGCGCTGCCTTGTTTTTTTTGTTTCTTTCCCAGAAGTGGGGAGACAGCAGAGAGTCACAGCTTCATATCAGATGTGAGGAAGGAAACCTATGGGCAGGATTCAGAATGTTATTTTCCAAACTAATTGTCAAGTCCAGGTGGATTACTGAAAACACTCTGTTTGCAGAGAAAACAGACAGGTATGGATGGATGGGGTGGAAACTTGCATCTGGAAAGGTGAGAGGCACTCACTGCCCTGGGTGAATTTCTCCAGCAAAACGAAGACTCATGAGAGGAGGGGAAAAAAGAAGGGGAAACAGGATGGGGAGAAATAAGTGCCGCATTTAAGGTGGGAGTTTGGAGGAGGTGGGAATGGACTTGTGAGTGGCCCATCCCATTGGAAGCAAGGGGGAGGCATCTGCATGGCCAGCGTTACCCTCAGGCATGTGGAAATGCAAACCCATAAAGGGAACAGCTCCTGTCAAAAACCTCCAAGCCAAACAGACCCAACGAGGACTGGCTACGTCCAGGAAGTTACATAGCCATTGGAAAAGCCAACTAGAGTGGAGTCGGTGGGTGAGGCAAAGGCAGAACGGGGTACACTGGAGAAGGGGAGAATACAATGGAATGGATCGTTTGCAAAGGTCTGGTTTGAGTCTGTGCAAGCAGCATGGATCTGTGTGTTTGCTCAGGGCTTTGCCCCTCCACAACCTCCACACTGTGCATCAGGCCTGAGGAATCCTCTCAGGAGGCAAGATGAAGGTTTATGGTCAAGCTTCAGCTCCCATGTTTGTCCTGAAATGTGACTCGCCACTTGGAAGGACAGGGGGCTTGGCCTTGCTGCAGGACACCAGTGGTGCTGGGGAAAAGGATGGGGCTGGGTGGGAGAGGAGGGGTCTGCCTGTCTACCCAGTCAGTGTGCCTCCAAAGGAGGTCTCCTCACACCACCAACAAGCAGAGGGCGCCCTTCTCTCCCCCTACCCAACAGCCTGCCAACTGCAGCTTCATCCCCAAAGAAGTGGATTGCTTGCTCTCTGCTTCTGGCTGCAGCATTCCCTGGTTTTGCTCAGGTGTCCCAACTCTGATAGCACAGTAAGCTGGAGACTCCCACTGCTACATCTGGTCTGGATGGCACAGCCCGCACCACCTTGTGGAACAGCAGCCGACTGATGGCTGCCCTTGCAGGGATGTCGTTAGCCTCGCCAGAGAGAGGCTGACCCAGCTGCACCGCTGCGCTCCCGCAGTGCTCCCCAGACACACCCGCAGCCTGGTCACAGGGTCTTGGCTTTGATGCTGACTGCAGTGTTCCCGCACGAGCCCCGCCAGTGCCTGGGAGGAGGCCCAAGGGCCTGCCACCTGGAGAGATCCGGTTACCAGTTTTGCAGTGCCATTCCTCCCGTAGTGATACTGCGGCAGTTTCTCAGAGCACATGGTGCTGGCTCAGCAGCCATGCAACAGGACGGTGCTTCAGAGCTCGCCTTCAAAGCCTCGTGTCCCAGGTACACAGTCCAGAGGGGATGTGCTGGATGTGGTCCGTTGCTACACCGCTCCCCACGCCAATGTCCACGGCTTTGGAGTAGGACATACACCGGCCACCTCCTCCCCTTTCTCCTGCCGGTCACCTCCCCAGATCTTACGCCTCCGGGTGTGCATGCGAGTGCCCTCAAAGGGAAAGCAATGGGAAATGGCATCGGGCTGGCGGGGTAGCATCCCTCGGCGGGGGGGAGGGGTCCGTCAAGGGTGCTTTTCACTCCTGGAAAGACTGCAGCAGCATTGAAAGATGGCATCTTTCCCGAGGAGGATGCGTAAGGCGCGAGCCAAGCGGCCCAAGAGGCAGGAAAACCGGCCTGCTTTTTGCCCTTTGCAGAGGGCGAAAGCGCGAACTCCCCTCGGAACAGAAGCGCCGCAGCACCCGCCCTGCTGCCCTTGTCTCCTCCGTTGGTCGCTCCCGACGCCCCGCCTCTCTCCGTCCCAGGCGGCTGTCCTCTAAGCGCCCGGTTTTCTCCTTCGGCGCCCCTTCCCCCGTCTCCTCGCTCCTTATTTGCTTTCCCCCTTTCCTCCTCCTTGGCTCTCCAACCCTCCACTTCCACGACAATCTGCGTTATGTGCGCTCACAAGCAAAGCTCCCGCCGCGTTCCAGGGACTCATAGCCTGCGCCCCTGGCTGCAGCCTCCCTTTTCCTCCTCGGCAATTTCCCGACCCTCTTCTCCACCCCCGCTCCATCTTCCTCTCTTCCCTCCATCTCCCCGTCTCTTCCTCCCCGCGCGCGCTGCCTTCTGCAGCCCCACCTGCATTTCACCGGCCCCGCATCTCTGCAGCCTGCTCTCCGCCCAGGCCCCCATCCCCATCCCCCGCCCCCGGCATCGCGCCCCAGCGCTCCCTGGACCAGCCTCGCCATCCTCGGCAGCCCCGTTACCTGCGTCTCGAGCGCGCGGCTGCCGCTCCTGCAGTCTGGGCGCAGGCAGAAACTCTTGCGCGAGTAACGCCGCGCAGAGGCGGGGCTCTGGCGCCGCACCGCCCCCTGGGCGGCTTAGCTCCACCCCCTGCGGTAAAAGAGGCGTCTCTGCAGGGCTGGGCTTGCAACAGCTGAGTCGGGGGGCAGTGTCATTTCTGTACTCCTCGTCCTATGACAGGAAGGGGACAGGCGTGGAGAGGTGTCCCTGTTCGCTCCAGGGCATCTCGGACCGCGGGCGACTAGCGGAGATCCCGCAGCAATGCACGGTGCAGGAGTGCCGATCGTTTCGGGACGTGCAGCCCAGCTGCACAGGGGGGCAAGAGCCTTAGTCCCTCCCCTGCACTCCCAGCACCGGCTCTTCGCTTACCTGAGAGCTAAAGGCCGTTCACGTGAGCAGAAGCAGCTCTCAAGGAGCCCCAAGGTGCCCGCAGATGCCGAAGGACCGAGGCAGGACATGGGACCCTGGCCGAAGAGCCCAGCCCTGCGAAAGGGGGCGGGGAGAGGGGGGCGCAAAAGGTCTGGCGAGCGGCAGGCTGCAGCAGTCGGGGCCAGCAGTCCCGGGAGACGGGAGAGTTTTTGCTGAAGAGCTAAAGTGTTGTCTTTCACCTGATGCTGCGGAGGGAAAGCAAGCCTGCCTCAGGGACAGGCAGAATGCGCGGTTCCCAGTGGATCAGCGAGGAGGAGGGTGCCATGATGGAGGAGAAGGGCAAGAGCAAATGAAGCGAAGTGGGTGGGAAGGCAAGGCGTGCCGCTTGGTGGGAGCAAGAACGACTGGCCCTGAGAGGATGCTCAAGAGGAAGGGTCCGAGCATCCAGATGTGTAGGCCTGGTGCCATCACTTGCTGGGCCTTGGACTGCATGAACTCCAGGAAGGCCTGTGGGTGCCCAGCCCCCACTGGGACATTGCTGGCTCTTGCGCCCTGATATTTTTATTTATTTAACTTATTTTAGGCTCAATTGGCCCTCTAAGTGGATTACAATCAAATAAAATAATATCATAACATGACAATAAAAACAAGCGGTTAAAATATAATAAGCAAAAGACAAGAAAATAAACCGGTGCAAGCCTGAGGGCAATGGATTTGAAACTTCCAAGCTAAAATCAAGTCTTTAAATGCCCGGAGAACAGAGTTGCTTTTGCCTGGCACCAAACAGGTAGCAATGAGAGTGCCAGGTGAGCACTTCCGAGAGGCTGTTCCACTGCGAAGGCCCCTCTTCTGTCACCTGTCCTCCTTACCTCCTTGGCAGAGGCTCTTCCAGAAGGGCCTTGGGGCTGGGTAGGAACATATGGGAGCAGCAGCTTCAGTGTCAGGAGGCCATTATCCACCCTGGACCTCACAGTGGCCTTTAAAGGAGCGATCCGTGGATCTGGTTCAGGACCATGGATAGCGCCACTGAAAGTCTAGAGCAGGTTCTGGGCTGGACACACGGTCTGGCTGATACTGCAGACGCAGGGTTGGGAGTGAGAGAGGCAGTTGTTCTTGGCGTGCATTCAAGCTGATCTGGGCTAGGCCGAGGAGGAGGAGGAGGCGGCGGCGGCGGCAGCAAAGGGGGGCCCAGGGACGTGGAGCTCCAGACTTCGGAGGAGAGGTGGAGGTGCTTATCTCAAGACCCTCCTTCCCAAGTGCTCAGGCTGACTCTGAGAACAGCCAAGATGTGCAGGATTGGGCCAGGGTGAGTACTTCGATTCGGGTGAAGCTGGACCTTTGAGAGGAGGGCTAGCCAACGAGAGGGTGGCCTACAGAGAAAAGGCAGGCCTCTTTCCGAAAGGGCCCTCCCAGAAGGATCAGGCCCAGACATACCCCAGAGGAGGGCTCCTGGAAGTAGTTGCTAGATTGGGTTCAACAAAGCTCTCAGTGCATGCTCAGAGACACTCTGAGGTGATTGACTTTATTTGATATACTCTGGTGAACAAAGAGCTTTTGCAAAGGAATGGTTGGTTGCCTTGACTGTGGGAAGAGAGGAATAACTACCTCACAACAGCTCCCACCTGCTGACTGCCTCAGTCCCCCAGAAGGGCGTGAATGTGGAAAGGGGGCACCTTTTACATTGTAAGCTGCCTAGGAAGGGCTCAGCAATTATATATAAATATTTGTAAATAACTAACCAAATAAATACATTTCCAGGTTGGGCAGCTACTGAAATAAGGTAGCTACCAGAATAATGCAAGGTTCGGAGGGTTTGCTGTACAAATATCCTCGTCTTTTCCAAATTCATTTTATCATGATGGATTGCAAAACTTCAGATGTTTGGCAAAAACTGACCGTTTCTTCTGGAGGGCTGGCCTAGGGGCTGGGGAGGGGCTGCAGCTTTGATGGTGTCACAAGCCCTGAGAGCCATGTAAGCTCAGAGCTGAGCATTCACTGGAAATGTCAAGGAGTGTGCGTGCGTGCGTGTGTGTGTGTGAAGAGGAGATATGTCCTTTTGGTCCCACCCTGCCTTCACCCACATTTTGACAAGTCCCAAAAGACAGAGCTCCACTGTGTGCTGGGCATGGCTTGCCAGCATCTTGTCTCTTCTTGACTCATTTTTCTCTTGGCGAAAACAGACATTTCCTTTTGGAACGGAGAAGTGGCAGACTCATCCACGGGGAAATGGTGCTCTTTTCCAGAAGGGCACAATCTGTGATGCTCCGTATGGAAAGTGTGGGGGAGAGGGGCTAGGGGGGCTCCCTTTCGCAGGAGACAGCTACACAGGGGAAAGCTGCCTTGTCACCCCATCATCCCCTGCCCCTTTGCATTGCTTGAGGCACCGGATTAAGTTTGGTCGGAATATGTCCCGTCTGTGGCAAGTCCAGGTTTTGGAGGGTCCCAGCAAAGGCCCCCCCCCGAGTGAGCTCCCTTCTGGCCACGGTTGCCACCCAGCTGCTCTGGACCCTTCCTCTTCCTCATCATGGCTGCCATGTGTTTGACAGGAGGTTCAGCATCTCTTGCTCCTTCTCAGCGTGAGTTCACGTAACCTAGGCGAGGAATCCGATGCTGCACAAGAAAGCCACGGGCAGGGATCCAACCTTTGGACGGGAGGGGGCGGGGGGTGCAGAAGGTCCCCAGGAGGAGCTGGCCAGGAGCAGGGAGCTGTGCAGCACCGATACTCCCCTTGGGCGGGGCCTTGGAGACCAGGACCTGGTTTGGGACAATTGGGCTGTGGATAGGAGTGGGGAGATTATAGTTATCTCGTATCACATTGTGCATTGCATTATGCATTATATTATTGTACTAAGGCTTGTTTCGATTTTGTATTGCTTACAGTTAAATATTGTATTGCTTGATTGCATTGCTCTAACGTATTATTGTATGCACCTTTTTGTCCTTCTGTAAGCTTCCCAGAGAGCCCTAGGGGCTATGAGGTGGCGTGCAAATGAAATGAAACCTTGGGGTAAGTAAATGTTAGATCCAGGTGGGCACTTTGCCCTCATGTGTGGCAGCTTGCCCTTGCCCAGTAGCTGGGAACAAGCTCCCTCTGGACCCTTGATAGGCTGGGCTGAGAATATGCACAGGCTCCTCTTCACTTCACCTGCATGTGGGCACTGATGCTGGCACGAGGCTTAGGATCGTAGAATAGTAGAGCTGGAAGGGACGGCGCCATACTTGTCCGGGGCCATCTTGGGAATCACAGCTGCTGAAACTGGACCAAGTGTTCACCAGTTGGGTGCAGCGTCGTGTAAAGCTTTCTGAAGCGAAGGAAAGTTGGGGGCTGGAGGGACAACGCCCAGCTTCCTGGTATAGATACTTCGTTCTGGAGGGCAGGACTAGAACCAACGGTATGAAATCAGAAGAGAGTTTATTCCTGAACCTTGATGCTTAGGAAGCAGCTCTCATAACTAGTGAAAAAAAACTGTAGACCTTGTTGAAAATTGGCATAAAAAATCTTATATAAATTACACATGACCTCTCAAAGATACTCCCATGGTGAGATTCAGTTTCTGCTGTCTCAAACCCAGGAATTTTGCTAAGTTTACAGTTTTTCTTCTGCCAGCTGCTTTGGCTAGGTTTGGTTTGAGTACTTTTGTAGATTGCAAAACTCTACAGTAAAAAGAGATGGAAGCTTTATCCATATAATTAAGACTGCACTAACACACTCCATTGTTTTGGCAGAACATTTTCAGCAGTGCTGAAAAATGGCTTCCCGTTTGGTGTTTTGCTTTGCTTTGTCGGCAATCCTTCATTGGAACCCCAATTAACTGTACAGCATATGCTTAATAAAATAAAATTGTATTTAAATGTATTTAAAATTTACATAAGAGCTCACATGAAGTATAGATGGCAGACACTATCTTAAAAGGGGCATTAACGCCTGTGTGAGAATGTGGGCTTCCCACTGGGATGCGGTTGCTCACGATGTGATGGGAATTCCAGGCTGGACACGCCTTTGGTCTGGGTCAGCACAGCGGAGGCACGTTCTCATGTTCTTATGTCTCTTTAAGATGGTGCCTCCTGCAACATTCATCCATGTCTAATCTAAAAAATATGGAGAGGGTGCTTCCCCCATTGCCACAAGCCGTTCTTTTGGTTTGTTGCTGTTATGTGCCATCAGGTCATCTCCAGCTCATGGTGGCCCCACAAATGAGTGTCTTCCTTGCCTGCCCTGCTCAGCTCTTGCAGAGCTCTCGTGGCTTCCTTTATGGAACTGATCCCCCTCCTAGTTGGTTTTTCCTTTCTTCTTATGCCTTTTCCTAGCCTGATTGTCTGCTCCACTGAGTTTTGCCTTCTCATGCCTGAAGTCCAACAGCCTCTGTTTCATCACTTTTGCTTCTAGGGAAAATTCTGGTGCAATTTACTCCAAGACCCGCTGCTTTCTGTCAGTGAAGGATATTCACAGACCTCTTCTCCAGCAGCATGTTTTGGATGCATTATTTTTCTTTCAGTCAACTTTTTCCTTGCCCAGGTTTCATATCCATTTGTACTGACTGGGACTACATGGCTGTGGATAAACTTGGCCTTGCCTTTCTTTCTTTCTTTCTTTCTTTCTTTCTTTCTTTCTTTCTTTCTTTCTTTCTTTCTATCCATCCATCCATCCATCCATCCATCCATCTATCTTCAATTTATAGGCCACCCCATTAGCTATAGGGCTCTCTGAGTGGCTTACAACATACCCAATACAGCAATACCATAAAATCTGCAATTTCAATAAAACCAATAAACTTGATAAATAGAATAATCAATTTGTAGTTAGCATTTTTGTTTCCTTGCTGTTCAGCTGCTGGCCTGTTTTGACTCTTACACTTTCCCTGGAGTCTTCCCACTTCACCCCTGCCGCTAATGCGGTGTTGTCTGCATATCTTAAATGACTAATCTCTCTGCTGCCAATTTTCATTTCTACTTCCTACTATCTTAATCCAGCTTTTCCAGCACAGGCAAAATCATGTAGAATTGGGTAGCTGACTAATCAAAACGACTTTAATGAATTAAGGATTCTTTAATTACATGATATAATTAAAGAATCACTCTTCACTGTGCGAGCAGGTGGAACCACTGATATTATTAATCACTCACTCACGCTTAGCTGACTTCATTTGCCTTCACTGATGTCATCATGTAGCAAATCCAATTGTATGATGATGTCATCATAATCACCACGGGTTTCCTGATTGACTGGAGTCACCCAAGTGACTGATTCAAGAACTCGCGGTGTGGAGGGCAAAGAAACTAATGGTGGTGGAGTGGGAATGGGTTTGAGATGGCCAGAGGAAATAGTAGCATCGAACGGGAATGGAGGAGAGATGGAGAAGATTTGCACAAAATGCGTTTTGATCTCACACACATGCATTCAAATGGAACAACAGTGTTACGGAGGAAATGGCAAATCTCCAGAGCTAATTTCATCTGAAATTATCTGAGTTGCTTAAGGACAGGATGTGGCAGCCCAAGAAAGCAGATGGGGCAAGTTCTAAGAAATCACGTGGCTTTCTGGCCTTCTTCCCATCTGTGCTTTGATTTTTGTGAAACCTCATATACAGGAAAGGAGCTGTTCTGGCGAGGATGAGGGCTTTCAACTGCTCGAGCAGGGCCTGGCAGAATGAAGGCTCTTCTCCAAGGAATGGGAAATGAGATATTTGTGTAACAGCCCCATAATTCAGGCAGAGCTGCTCCCTATGATGCTGCTGCTTCGTAAATAATGGAACCTTTCACGGAATTAGGGAGCCATCCACTCCACTCTGTCCGTTTCTACCACTAGGATTGCATCTTGTGTTTTATCAATGGTGCAGCTGGGCCATGGTAGATGAAGACTGCAGAACCACTCAGCTTTGGGGGCCAAATGCAGTGCACTGGGGCTCCCGTTCGGTCCCTCTGGAAGTCTTCCCATGGCCCACTATTCCTTGGGTGATTTCTGAGCTTTTGCGTGATTCCCCCCACCCCCGTTCCTAAAGGTTGAAGTGGCTGTTCTAAGGCTTCTTCACTGGTAGTAAGAGCTTCAGCCGGCAACTGTGACTCAGATATGGGCAGCAAAAGCTTCTCTGAAATCATAAGGACACCTCATTTTTGAAACCATAATCCTAACCTGGTGCACACCCATAACCCTAATATAGGGCTAAAATTCCATTAAAAATGGGGTGATTGTGAAAAACCCACCCTTGAGTAGCTTTTTCTGCCCAGCTCATCATTTCTGCCCATTCTAAACACATTCCAACCATCAGAATCATGCCAGGACCCCTAGTTTTTCTAACCCTAACCCTACCCTGGTTCTCACCCCTAACCCTAATATAGGGTAATACTCCACTGAAAAGAGGGCAATTTTGAAAAAGACTTCCTTGAGTAGCTTTTTCTGCCCAGCTCATCATTTCTGCCAGTTCTGAACACATTCCAACTATCAAAGTCACACCAGGACTCCTCGTTTTCTGAACCCTAACCCTACCCTGGTGCTCACCCCTTAGGGCAAAAGTTCCATTGAAAATAGGGGTGGGAAGGTGTGAGTTTAAATGAGGATATATTGAATGGTTCACTGGGTGGGCAGGGACAATAATGAGAGGCGGTTCAGCACCTCCATATCCATCATTTGGAGAATGGAGATTTTGTGTATGCCAAGGCAGGAGGGAGCTTTTTACACTGTCTAGAACAGACTTCTCTGAAAGGCTTCCAGATGCAGTAGGTGGCAGCTCCCATCATCCCCATTGGCCAGACAGACTGGGGATGATGGAAGTTGGGGTCCATTGCAATGCAAGGGCACCATGTTGGAGAAGGCTGGCTTAGAGGCTGAAAACCCTGTTAAGCCCTAAAATGACAACCTCACGTGTGTGTTGTGAGTCCATCTTTCCTGTCTTCCCTTTCCAGGATATCTGAAGAGGAGGCTTTTGAAATACAGTCCTTCATAAGAAGGTTGTTTGCAAGTAACATCGATCTAGTGGCATTCCCTGCAGTTTGCGGGAGCAGCTCATGGGAAGAGTTGGTTCCAAAAAGGGTTCCCCCGCTGCTTTCCTTTCCCAAAGGGAGCGGCTCTACCTTACCCTTTCCCTCTAGGAATGCTGCATTTTGCGGGAAAGGCCAGTAGGATCATTAGCAATGCAAGTCTGCCATCCAGTGTTCAATCCCTGGAACTGCAAGTTAGTTCTTTTTTCCAGCAATTCTATTCAGGGTGCAGTCCTTATATATGTTTAAAGTAAGGACATATGGTTGTTGTTAAAGCCGTCTGTTGGAGTTTCATGGATTGTCAGCCACTTTCCATTCTGTCACCCGCTCATTGATAGAATCAGATCTGTATTTTATTTATTGATTTAACTCACACGCTGCCCCATTGGCCAAAGGTTTTCTGGGGAGCTTCAGAATCCTACAAGTTTGAAGAGTTACAGTCATCCCTGTCATACAGCACCCTAACTGGTGATGTAAGAAACGAGCATCCAGATTGGGTAGGAAACCTATTCAGAACGACAAAATTAGTTGCAGCTGTCCAGCCAATTAGTGCCTATTTTTTCTATCAAGGAATGAATCAGTCAGGTATGGTTTTACTTAGAGATTTAAATAATGGAATTTGTTCACCTCTGTGAAGGAGGATGAGGGGTCAACCATCAGGTGCCATTTGATTACCTTTATGAAACATCAATTCAACCTGGATGTTAATAAACACGGAGCCTTTGCAGAAATAGTGTGAGTTCACAGAGCGGACACTGGAGTGTAATATATTTATTATGAATGCTGGGCTACCTTAGGGGACCATCTGGTCCCAGTTTAGACAGGGGCATCCTGTGGGCCTTTTTTCTGTCTGAAGTGGCATCGGACTGAGATGTTCACAAGTCATATTTCTCAGTGTGACTTTTTGAGATGTTTCGCTTTGATATCTATAATAAAACAATACAAATTAAGTGCACAGATATTCAGTACCCATCCTGCTGCATTCCTTCTGAATAAATGAACTTTGCAATCTATTCTTATGCAGCCCATGAAACCTCGTGCTGATAGGAAGTGGGAGTGTGCTAGGAATTGTAGTCCCACACATCCGGAGAGCACCAGGTTGGGGAATGGTGAATGAGAATAAAGCGAAAGGACCCCCCCCTTGCACCCAAGCGAGCCTCTGCACACATGTAAACACACATACAACTGCTGCAGCTTAATGAAAAAGAGATTTATTAAATATTTGAAGGGATGTAATCTGCCTTTTTCAGCAATAATATTTAATGAAAAGAGCCACGGACAATTTAAATGTAAGCGTTCCCCACTGCCACAGCTACATTTGCAAAAGTACATTTGAGATAAATCAAGAGAAGACACATTAGGGGCAAGCAAAGATTTGCAAACAGAAATTAAATCAAGGATGGAGGTGCCATAAATTCTTCAAGCCCTTGTGAACAATCTCTCCTTTCCCCTGGCAATGTCTGGAGATGGGTGCTGTGCGTGCGTGCGTGTGTGTGTGTGTGGGGTGGGGGGTGCACCAAATGGTCTTCTGCATCGAGCCATTTTAATTGCTTTGTCCTGAATGTGGAGACTGAGAGTTGCAAGGAGGAGGTGATGCAGTACTTGGTGGCTCTTTCAGAGGGAGGAAAAACGGTCGCTCGGATGGGAGAGGCCAATTCAAAATACCATTCCGGTTTTACTTGCAGTTCCAGGTCCATAGAATCAAGGAATAGCAGAGTTGGAAGGGGCCAAGAAGGCCATCGGGTCCAACCCCCTGCTGTTGTAGGAGGCCACATTACACCATCCCACTTAGAGGGCTGTCCAGGTTGTGGAAGGCCCTTGGAAAGGCACCCTTTGTGGGTATCCTTCCACCGAGTGTTCCCTTTTTCACCACTTTCCTCCTTTCCTCTTCACTATTGCTGGATTCCGGGGAGCATCTAAGGCTCCTTGCCTTCTCGCTATGACTGCCGTCCAGGTCCCAGTGAGAGGGAGGTGAACAGCAGGTTGCCCTGGTGAAGAGGAGGTAGAACTGCAGGTGGTTACTATCGGAGGGGCCTTCGGACCCCATAAGAACAGCCAGCCAGGCAATGCTTGGAACATTTGCAAGAATAAAGGCAACAGCTGTGTTGAACTTGTCCCCAGCAACACAGAATCAAAGGGAGGCTGTTTTATGCATGCAAATCCCACCTTGCTGCTCCAGATAGATGACTCTGAACCTTTCTAAGGTGGTGGGGAAGTTGTCTGAGGTTTAGCTCGAATTCCCCACTTGCTGATGCTGTTGCCTCACTTATAGTGACAAAGAAGGAGGTCGAATGGGGCCACGATTGTTAGGAGTGGTTGACCGACTTGGCTCCACCTCTGCAGTGGCACTCGCCCTTTCCAAACGAATGCCCAAGCGCCGCCTTGACATCATGACGGAACACCTCTGTGGCACATCTCAGTTCACATAAGGCCAGAGATGCAGCAGAGTCGTGTGCTTCTGAGTGATGCAGGGCAACATTGCCTTTGGCACCCGCTGCGTCCGATTGGAGCACACGTCAAAATGACCGTACAGGACAGCTTTAGGTGTGAAAAAAACCACCTCTGAACCTCTCCCGGGAGACGCTGGCCAGTAACTGCCAGTAACCAGCAGAGGTCACTGTTGTCCTTTGCTGAAACACACTGGGGAGAAATCCTGGAGACTTGTTTGGAAAGAGGAAACGGGACATAACAGACATAGGTGGAACGGGAAGGAACGGCCTTTGGGTGGCCTTCTTCAGGTCCCAGGTTCTCCTTTGTTCTGCTGTGTGTATGTGGAAGGATGGGGGAAACCGGATCAGCACCCCGGATAATACAATATGGGTCATGTTTTAGATTTACTGCAATCCGATGCTGGCCGTGCTGCGCTGATAGGATCCATGGCTTATAAATGTGTAAACAAACCCGTTTGTGCGTTCAGAAGCGCAGCTAATATCCACAGAAAAAAATCAGGTTGCTTCTACAGGGGGAAAATAGGTATTTTGGCTATGGAGACTGCCGGATCTCCCAGGACTTGATTAGTGGTTCATTGTCTCCAAAGGGTGTAATTTTCATGCTGTTTGCACAGTCCAGGGCAGCTTTCTGGATCCCTGATGCTGGCGGACTGCAAAGTGGAGCATTGTGGGGAAGCAGCATTAATCAGGCCTCATTTGTGATGGCGATGAACTCTTGCATTTCATGGCCTGCATCCTAAAACCTGCGTTCTAATTCCCCACAGGAGCAAGATTTACACTTTCAATTTTATGTCTAGTTGGTTAATGGCCCATTACTGTCAGAAGGATCAGTAGCTGGAAGTTAAATCCAGCGAGATTTACGACGGAGAAGGAGTCAAAGGCTCCAAGTAAAAACAAGGGGAGGCCAAGCTAAGCAGAGGTGCAGCAGGTTTGGCAAAGCAATGATGCTCATGACAAATGTGCCAGGTCAAAATTTCTCCTCATTTTGCTTGTTCGCTTGTTGCTGTTGTAACAGTTATTCAATATCCCGGAGTGGTTTTAGGACTTCTGTTAGCGATGGTCTTGCATTTGGCTTTGTGTGCCAATGGCTGTGTAAGGTACTGTGAGGTCTATTGCCTGGATCAATGAAATAGATGGATTGATTTTGAGCAGAACCACAGGCAAAGCTACCGCTAGCCGGCTTGCACCGTTTCACATTCCCAGAACACAGGTATCCTTCCTGATGGGCCAAGAGGGGCAACGGCACCTCTGCAGTGGGCTACTAACATTTCCAGATGTTAGTCCCAGTTTTACGGTGACCTAATCGGGGACAGGATCCGGTACAGCAGAGGAATCTGGTTTTAACACATTACTCCGCTCTGGACTGCAGGGTTCATCCCATATCTTGCTGAAGAACCAGTGTTTGCCCCTAGATAACTGGAAGTTTAGGGGACGGGAAATGGGGATTCCAGGCAGGTCTGATCTCCAACACATAGTATTTCAGAAAAGCCGTGTTTTGCTTCTAGATGTTGGCTGTGCCAGAATGGCATGCAAGGCTGAATGAAGCACATTTCCCCCCCGTGTGGCAAGGAGCCCATGGTGGCTCCTTCCTCCTGTCCACCTCATTCTCCCAACAACCCTGTGAGGTAGGTTGCAGGAGAGTCTGTGCCTGACCCAACCTTGCTGAGCAAGCTTTGCAGCTGAGCGCGACTTAAGCCTGGATTTCCCCAGTCCCAGGCTCACGCTCTCAAGACTATGCTGTACTTTAAAGGGCTTCACTTCAAGTACCTCCAGTAGAGGGAAAAGGGAAAGAAGGGAAATTTACTGCCATCTCCCCCACCTTCCTTTGCCTGCTCCTCTTGAACCCAAACATGCAGATTGAGGAATATCTCTGCCTGGGCAATCCACGCTCCCCGCAGAGCATGGGCATCTTCGCCGCAGGAGCTGGAGCGTTAGATGGTTCCCTGGAAAGGTCTGTCGATAGTACCAACTTCGCCAGCAGGAGGGTTTATAGCCGGGCCATAAACATGCGCTGTGGCCTTCGTAACACGTTAAGTGAGTCCCCAGACAAGGCAGGGAGATGGAGGTTTGTTATTTATTTTACAAACAACAGAGCCATTTATTTTGGTGGCTGTCGTGCTGTAAACAAGAGCTGCAAATAAGAGAGGCCGGCAAGGGACGGGCATGATCTTGGTTGGATGGGGAGGTGGCAGATCCGGCAGAAGTGGCTTGCAGAGTGGGCATTCTCGGGCCTTGATCACAGCAAAGAAAGGCAGGTTCGGGTGCAAGCAACTTCCCATGGCAACTGATGCTGCAGGAGCGGAGAAATGTGGCAGATAGAAATTATTGTTCGTTTTAAACTGACGTTCTTTTCTTTTTAATTATCTCTCAAAGACAGATGCAATTCATTTGAAATGCATAGCTATATGTATTCTTGATGATAGCCAAAGATATAGTTTTATTTTCTTTATGGTATTGCATCGCTACCATTTCTCCTTTTGGTGGGGAGTTTCAGGATATAGAATCACAGAGAAGGACGGGGCCTCAGGGGTCTTTTAGTCCAATGTCCTGCTCAATAAATATCTCGGATAGATGGTCAGATATAGGATTTTCTAGATGCTCACAGAGAGCTGCTCTAGATATTCACCAGTCACTTATTCTTCTGTTCGAGGGTTTTGCCTGGTCTCAGCATCAGGCTGTCTGCTTTGCCATCCTCCCATTCTTGAAGCTGGACCAATATTTGCCCGTCTCTGGTCTTGGGGCACCTCCCCTGCTCTCCAGGAATTCTCAAGGATGGCAAGCAATAGCATCTCTGGACTCCTTTGGAGATGTCGATGTAACTCATCTGAGCCCAGAGATGCAAACTCAGAGGCCCAGCCACAGAGAGGGATCGGTTTGCTAGTAAGGGCAGAAAGTCGCAGCGTTTCTGGAATATCGGTGTGCCATCTGGACATGCAGCTTCGCTTTTGGCAGAACTTGCACTCCTTGGGTCTTGGCAGAAAGCAATAAATTTCAAGACAGGGCCACCGCAGTACCTCTCCAAGGCTGTCCTTTGTCAGCCAGCATGAAGAATAACAACCTCTCCCTCCAACTTGTCTCCCATTCTCTGGCTGGATGGTATCCTGCAGCTGTTGGATGAATTCCAGTGGCACAGAGAAAATAAGAAGTGACTCCTGCTTGGACTACAGTTCCCAGAATCCCTAACTATCGACTATCCTGACTAGTGCTGATGGGAGTGGTTGCCCAAAACACCCGTGGCCCCCAGACAGGGGATGGTTTGGCTAGAGAGAAGGCTTTCCCTCTGTGGTCACTGAGCAAGAGAACCAACCGCAGGCCCCCTGACACCGTGTGCCTTGCAAACCTCTCATGAAATCTCTCCTAAGTGCCTTCCTTTGTTACTGGGCTTGCTGCTTTGGAGACGGAGAAGTGAACATCACAAAAGCAATGCAGGGATCTCTTGGGGTGGGGAGTTGACAGAAGCAGGCTGTTGCACATGGGGGTGAAAGTTTAACCCTTGGCGTGCCCCCTCCGCCATCCTTTTGTTTCCTGTTTGCAATCACAGAAGCTCACAGTGAGGCAATGTGCCAGATCGGTGTGCCAAGAGAAGGAATGATGGGCTCCCGCGAGCTGCAATGCACAGCTGCAGGGGAGTCCACCTGCTGTGATCGTAGGGTTTGGTGCTCTGGGCCTGACTCCTTCCATTCAGCTCTTCTTCTTCTGTGTGAGCCCCCAGTGAGTGCTGACACCGATGCAGCAGGAATCTCCATCTGCTGTGCAGACCTCGTGTTGGGTCTCTGTATGAGTCCCTGCGCTAACCTTGCCTCCTTTTAGCTTGCCTCCAGGAATTCTGCTCCATGTCTGCAGTGTCTGTGAATGGCTGCAGAGGCAAAGCAGATTCAACTGCCTGCAGTGGCATTTGCTGCTCCAACTTAGTCTCACTCTTGCTTGGCTTGGCCTGGTTTCAATCAGCTTCTGCTGAAGGCAGGTGATTTGGGCAAGTCCCAGCTGGTCAGCGCTTCTGCAAGACATCCTCTTTGAGGGGTCCCATTGTCTCTTTGCATGGGAGATGCTCGTCTGGGTTTGCCACCTGCCAGTCAGTGCAGGGACTCATGCAAATTCCCGGGCAACGGGCCCCATTTAGCCTTTCTGGCTGTAATTGTAAATTTTCTCAGGGATGAGGACACAGATATATGGAATATACAGCAAAGCATGAGGTGGGCAGTCGGCTAAACCATCTACTGGGGCAGACACCCCAGGAGGTAGATGGGACTCAAGGCGACCCTTTGGGCAGGGCTGCCTTGCATGGCATCGGGCCCATTTCTGATTGTGTCCTTCAGCTCTAGAGAAACTTGCCTGATTAAAAACTAATTACCTCCCTTTCCTAGGAGTGACTTCCCCCGCAAGGTCTCCCAGGCCTTAATCAAGCAGCTTCTCCCTTGCAAGAGTGGCTTAGATTGCAATTCCACTCATCCTCATCAGCTGCTCAGAGGATGGTTTTGCACCAGCACTGAAGAGCTGCAAAACCTGGTTGTGCTCCTGGATTGAGAAGGCAGATCAGGGGAGAGGGAGTGTTTTGGGGGGCAGATGGAACAGGATCTTTGCTGGAGCCCCCTCATCTTTGATGCTCCTTGTGGCCACACCTCTCCGAATCTTGATTGGCTCCTGAGATGAGGTGGGTGGGGCCAGATGGTATGGTCCACAGGAGGTGCATCTCTGATTGGCTCCTGTGATAAGGTGGGCTGCACTGGCATTCCTTTTGCCCAACCCTTCCAGCATCTCGCTCTATACGTACGAAGCCGGTCCTGGAAGAGGTGCGTCTGTCTGCTCTAGACACCGCCAGGGACTTTGCACCAAGGCTGCGGACATCCATCACCGCCGTGCTCAGAAAGGAACTTTACTGATAAAAAGTGTTTTCTGCACCTGGGGATCAGTCATTCTGGCAGGCGCTTTGGTATATAATAAAACACAAAGTCTTCCTTGTTTGTTTCCCCTCCCTCTCCAGTTCGGCTTTTCTTATTATTATCATTAGGATACTTAATGCCCATGTATCTTGCTGCTCCATATAAATAATTCCCCAAATGGAATGGAAGGGATTGGAAAATGGGCAGCTGTGTTTTTGTTTCTTGTTTTTGTTTTGTAGCAGGAGGCTCAACAAGACAAATCTATGGGAAAATGTCGCTGCACCAGAAAGACAGATAGGCCTGGCTTGGATAAATACATTAAGCCAGGTGACAAACAGCTTGGTTGGGTGGCAGGTGCTATATTTAACCCATGCAAATGGCATTTGGTGTGAATTTATTTAATTTTAAACTGTGCAGGGGGGCTCTGCAAAGGCAGCACAGAACTTGGAAAGAATAGGGAAGGTACAAGACACCTTTCCGCATGAAGACACTAGAAACAGCAAGCACAGGGCAGGGATAGCTTCACAAAATCTGGATAATGTGCCAGACTTGCGGTTCAGGGGTGAGCAAGGAAGAGATGCAGCTATGGAGCCAAGCAGAAACGCACTTCTGGCCCTGATCCCTGGGATGGACTCCTCCTCTTAGCAATCCTAGGAGAGGTTGGCACCCCGAATGCTCAGGCAGGTCCAACTCTGAGGCCCGGGAGAATCACACACATCCCAGTCCAGTGGACATGTGTGGAGGCATGGCATTTGCAGTACCCCTAAGAGGTCTTGTGAACACGGTTCTCCCTTGCACATGAGGAGAAGGGCCGGGGAACAGGGCCAGAGAAACAAGCAAGGAAGGCTCAGGGGGCAGTGTAGGAAAGGAGAGCTACAGAAGGGTTTTTGCCAGGATTGACTTCGGGGGCAAGTAAGAGACCCAAGAGGTTGGGCTAGGTGGTGACTGCAGAGGGGGTTCCTAGGTCCCAGCCAAAGGACTGGACCAGAAGGCCCCTACAGAGCTAGGGACCCCCTCTCGGGGGGGGGGGGCATATTGCAGCTATTCTGCATAAGGCTGTGCCTGAGAGATTTGCATATACAGCCCCCAGAAAGGAAATGAATGAGCAAAAGGAAAAAGGGCGTGCTAATAACATTTGCACGTGTGCATTTATATGCACAGCTGCACATTTAGATGATATTATGATAACTTAATTAGAAAAGCAGAAGATCTCACTAGAGCAGGAAAAACTCTGACCAGGTGACCAGGTGTGTCAGCCTACTCAGCCTGGCATTTTCCAGGCACTTTCTGTTGAGCATTCCTCTTTTTAAGCCATGACTAGGTGAACCTTCTATTTGTGGCTCTTTATTATTTGTTGGTTGCTGCTCTCTGGCTTCCTTTTTAAGCCGGTTTTGGTCTTGAGGGGTGTGCGTTATTTATGCAGCTAGTTTAATGCCCAGAATAGCACTATAATTTTGCCTACAGGTGTTGGTGTTTTGTTAACATCTTGGTAGCCCCTTTGTGCATCTCTGTTGGAGGGGAAAAGTGTGAAAGAAGAGTTTAATATACACCCGCTAAAAGACACAAAATAGAGCTTGACAACCCAAGGCTGTGAACTGAGCATCACTAGTACAGAAGGTCTTTTGACAGAACCACCAGCTGGTAACACGTCTGGCAAAGCCGACGGTGAAGAAAAAATGGCAAAGGTGTTTCTTGGGGGCATTTCTTGGGGGCAAAGACAGCACAGTCTCCCAGTTGCCTGTTCCAATTGGAGCAAGAGCTTTCCAAACGCGTTTTGCACCTGAATCAGGTGCAGCCGTCAACCGAGTGATGGGTTTTATAGTCTGCAGCACAGGTGTGAGGGTGCATGCTTGGTCCAGGGCTGAGTGGCTCAGTGAGCGCAACCATGCGCAGGATGGGGGCTGATCTGGGCAAAGCGCATGTGTGGGGAACACGGCTGCTGGGGGCAAATATCGTGTGTTGTGAGGATGGAAAGGAGAGGAGGAGAACTGCATGAGCTACCTTCTGATTCTTGCAAGAGGAGAAAAGAGGGGTGAACAATACGATACAACACGAATGAACCAAACGATCATGCTGGAGTTAGCAGCTGTTTTAGGGTCACCAGAGGTGTGTTCTGAGGATGAGGAAAAAGGGAGCTCACCAGCAGCAGGTGGCCTGTCCAAAGTCCACAGTTAGATTGTTGATCCTGCATGAGCTCAGCGATCGGTCCTGACTCATAAACCAGCAGCCACAGCTCCTGTGAGCAAACAAGCAGAGCGTCACATCCTCCAGAAGGGGGATGATGGTCTACATGATCCAGATGCATGATCTGGGACAGTCAAAATGGTCTTGCCAGCCTCGAGAAAAAGCAACACCACCTAATGAGTCCATCTTGTCAGAATGGAGAGAAAGTGGGGCCACGTCCACCTCCTTTGCCCTCCACGACGTGCACCCCACCATCCCAGACATGAGCCCCCAGCATCTGTGTGGGAGCCCCAATTGGAGGGAAAATGTGGCAGATGGCAGGCACTCCACAGACGCAGGTCCACACATTTTCTTTGCAAATCCCGGGCCTTTCACCTTGCTTCTCTTTTGCTTTGTTCTCCTGTCTCAGCTGGATGGGGCTGGTTTTTATTTTATTCTCTTGTGCTTTAATGGAAACAGAGAGAGTTGTGCTTCGATTAATTAATTTGCCGCTCTTCCCCATTTGCCGGCCCATCTTTTATTCATGCTTGCGTGGCACAGATGCGAATAGTTGCTGTAACAGAATGGAGCATTAATATATAATCCCCAACCTGCCTGGACAAAGCAATGCCAGCAGGTCAGGGTGAGCCGACATTTGTTGGGTCTTAGCTGCCCAACCCCTTCTACGCAGCATTTCACAGATGACAACACCCCCCCACCCCCCGGTGTGTATGTTCCAGTCTCCCATTCTTCACATCAAGCAGCTTCTGCCACCTCACTTCATAAGGTGCAGGAACATGAGATGCTTCACGTCTTTCCTCCATTTGCACAGAATCCAACTTTTTTGCAGAATGACCGTGTAACTGGAAATGAATCGTGTGGATCCAGGCCTCACAGTTTGAGACTTTTGAACCCAGAGTAAGTTGAAAGTTGCACTTGTTGAAAGACTGTCTGTTCCCATATATGCCTACCCACCTATTAACATAGAAACAGAGCAAGTCAGAAGGGGCTTCCTGGGCCATCTAGTCTGACCCACAGCTCCAGCCGGCTCAACTCATGCCATGCCCACCATGTGCATGACTAGATCTGAGCAGGAGTTCCTTCTAAAAGAGCCATCCCTTAAGGAGATAAAGGGGATGGTAAATAGAAGGGCCTTCTTGGTGGCTGCCGCTTGACTATGGAACAGCATCCCCAAATAAATTTGCCTGGTGCCAACCTTGTTTTCATTTTGGTGCAAGGTGAAGATAAGCCGCTGGTAGATAGGAGGGTGATGCTGAGCTTCCATCTTCAAAAATAGTGTGCCACGGAAACAAGATACTGGGGAGGAAGAGTGGCCAGGGGCTGGGGGTACTATCTGCAAGCTTTTCGGTGGGCTTTGGGGGCTGCCTGCTGGGTGGAGCAAGAGGCCGAACCTCGGAGGGTCTTCCTGCATGAGGGTGGGGCTGATCCATACTAGAGCCCCTCCTGCATCTTGGGGTGCTGCCTCACTGTTTATGCAAGGCACATAAGCTGCTGTTCAGGCACACAGGATAATGAATGCAGCACAGCTTCTGCTGTGCTGAAAACATGATCTCATGTCACACACAGACACAATTGCCGCAGATGTAAAAGAAACTGGCAAGGGGAGGCACACAGGGGAAACGGCTCTTTAGCTTTCCTTTCTTTTTAAATTAAGCTTACGCAAGAGTTTGTGGGCACAAAGGAGTGGAGAGTAAAAAAAGAGAATTGAAGGAATGGACGGATTCTCCTTCCCCGGCCCCCCGAATCATGGACAAAGAAGGAGCTGGGGAGAGAGGAAGCTGTCAGTGTCTTTCTCCCATTTCTCATGGGGTGAAGCCGCGGGACCAGCGAATCCCCCTCCCCTGCAAAGCAGATCCTTCTGTTGTGCCTCTCTCCATTGCTTTCCTTTACTCTCTGCAAGATCCCAGAGCGCAGGGAAGAAGTTAAAGGGGCATTGTGAGGACAGCTGTGCTAGTTTGAAAGTGCCGTCTCTATTTGGAAGTTATCTTGCGTTTGAAAGACTGCCTGGTCCAGGTTTGCTTAAAGAGTGCTCCAGACCATGCTCCTGTAGGGCGCTGTAGGTGGGGCCACCCTTGAAGGAGGCCTGGCAGGTTCAGCTCGTGCAAATGGGGCTCCTGGAAAATCGATCCGTGTGGCCAGATCGGACCACCCTTTGCACGGATCCTGCAGAAACCTGCTTGGCTTCGGGCCCAATCTGGGTGCTGATCCTTGCCTCTGAAGTCACAGGTATTTTCTGAAGAGGCATCTCGGTGGATGCCAGACTGTCCTTCTAAAGGCCCCTTCTATCCACTGCACGACAGCAAGGGAAAGAACCTGCTCTGTTAGGTCCTGGATTTGTGGTCATTTCCATGCCAGATCCAAATGTTCCCATTTCCCCAGGCATTTTCCCTTTTATGGCTTGTATGGCTTTTTAAAAAATTGCCTTTCGTTGTTTCACAATCCTGTTCTATTGTTTTTGTTACACATTTATTGCTTTGGATGAAGGATGGTTTATACTTCCAAGTAACTAACTAGCTGTATCCTATGTGGGGGTGGAGAACAGCATCCTGGGAGTTGTCCATCCACAATGAGCACCCCAAAACAAGTGAAATGGGTCACAGGGTCTCCACTTTCTCCATATAGGAATCACTATTGTTTTTCTGTTGAATGTATAGTCATGTTTCTTAAAGTGCAGAGACACATTAAGCCAGCATGTGCAAAACAATGCCCCCACCCCTTTCTCCTCTTTTTGGGGATTTATAAAGGGCAGCCATACCATGATGGATTGAGTTATGGGTAGCTCCATCCGGGAGTTAAAGGAAGTGGGAATAGTAACAGAAAACCCTTTGTTCTTGCATTGCTTGTTTTAGGTGGGTGGACGGGTGGATTGAACATGTTGGATTGGGCACATTAATGCTGAAAACAGACTTTATGTGGGGTGGTGGGAAGGGTGGGTAAGACTACAGGAATGACTGTGGAGGCTGCGATCTGCAGAATTTCCCTGCAGCCTCAATAGATATGTCTAAGTTAAATGTCAGATTTGCATTTTTTTTTTTGCATTTTGGAGGCCTATTACACAGCAACAAAGGAAGTGAGTTGAGGAAGGGATGAAGTAATGAGACTTTGCCGGTAAAAAAGATTCTGGAATCTACCCAGGAGATTCAGGCTGGTGGACTGTTTTGCAAGGAGCACTTTCCAGTTGGCACACCAATTAATATTTTAACCTTCAGTCCCGTGAAATGTGAAGCTTTTTATATCATATCTGCATTCTAACAGAATGTTAACCCCTATGCACTGAACCCTTGTGATATTTAATCCTTTGTATTCAAACCCTCTTCTGTCTCATAAGTGAAACATGTTCACAAACAATTGTCTTTGCAAGACTACAAAACCTATGATGGAGTGAAATCATAGGTGACGCATTCAAGTTCAGGAACATTCAAAGCCTTCAGCAAGGAGCTGCTGATATGGAATGGACTGGCATGCAGCTGATCCATGCTGAAATTAAGGGCACTCTCTCCATGGACCTAATTTCTGCTGGTGAGGATACTTTTGCTAACACAACAAAGAACAGAGAACACTCCCAACTGTCTTGTGGATCTTGGAATTTTCCCTATAATGTTGAGGCACTGTTTAATTTTGCAAAGAATGGTGCCATAATCCAAGTCTGTCTGAAGAGCTATCCTTTCTTAGAAGAAATAGAGTTGGAAGGGACTTCGGAAATGGTTTACTCTAAAGCTTTGCTCAGTGCAGGAACCTTGCAGCTGCAGCAACCCTGGAAGAGGGTTGTCCAGTCTCTGCTTACATAGTTCCAGAGAAGGAGTGGCCAACCTCTCCTGGGTCAGTCTGTTCCACTGATGAACGGCTCACATCTTTAAGAAGTTTAGCTTCCCTGCCATCTGTGCATGCTCGTTTGAATCCTGCCTTCTGGACAACAGATTTGCTTTATCTTCTGCAGGGTGACACTGCAGGACAACTTTGGCCACCATCCCCATCCCTGCAGAGGATATTGATGAAAACGCACTCTGCACATGATTTGGGAGCACTTGTACACTGCGTGCTTCACACAATTCAAAGCTGGCCTTGGCCATGCTGGCAGATACTTTTCACTGGGGAGCGATCTGAAGGTTCTGCATGAAAGGGTCAAAGAGGAGGTAGGAATTGTGGCCCTCGGGATTTGGTCTACAACTCCATCACTCCTCACAAGTGACTCTGTGGGTTGGAGTTGATGGGAGTTGTAGTCTAACACTGGCCCTCACCGCTTTAGCCCTTGCACTCTGAGCGAGTGTGTCTCTCCTGAACGAAATGCCATTAACCGCAGAGCCCTCTGTAGTTCAAGGCTACACGGGGCAACTACAATGAAATGCAGGTGTACCAAAACATTTGAGGACTTTCCATAAAGCAAAGAGATGATCATGTTGAATTCATTTCAGCTGGGACTGGCTGAAATTTGAATTTGCAGCTGGAAGTCAGACTGAGCAATGAGTGGCTTTTCCCTGGCAGGCTGCCTGTATGGGTCACGGTCTTGCAGCACGCCACACGAGTGCCTCTCCGGCTCCTCCTCCTGCTCTGAAGGAGCACGTTTTGATTCCTTCTCTGCTGGTGAGTCTGAGCAGCAGAGCATTTGAGAAGTTTCTCTCCCTCCTTTCAACAAGGATTGCAAGAGAGTGGAGCAAAAGGTTTGTCCCTTGAGCCCTTCTGGCTCTGGTAACTTTTGAGATTCCATGCTGTGAATCTTCTCTTAATGACCGAAGCGTGGCATGAGAAGAATTGATGCAATTACTTGTTCAACGAGTTCCTCATTACAGGAAGTTCCAAGAGGGATAAGCCTAGCGCTTCCCCCATTGCCAATTTGAGCCTTGCATCCAGATGAGCGTGGGCAGTGGCGGAGGGGATGTGGATGAGACCGCATCAAGGAGTGCGCACTGCGTCTGACTGGCAAATTTGGGCGTGTGGCCAGAACCATCACTGGTCAGGGTTGGACTGGGACCAGGGAGGTCCAGGGTCAAGGATGCCCTCAGCTGAGAAGCTCCTTGAGTGGTTTGGGGCCAGTCACACATTTCCTAACTAAGCTCCCTCACAGGGCTGCTGGGACGATTAAATGAAGAGAAGGATCAGGTATGTCACACTGGGCTCCTTGGAGGAAAAGTATGGTTGTGAGCCGCCCCGAGGCTTCAGCGAATGGGGTGGCATAGAAGTCTCCTAAATAAATAAATAAATAAATAAAAGCTTGAACATAAATGGGTGTGTAAGTAAAACCAACCTCCATATGCCTCAATGGAGAAAGACACTGACCTCCTGATCATGTGAATTGCCCCCATCATGGTCTTTTGAATCTCAGGTCCTCCTCCTCCATCATCATCATCACCACCACCACCACCACCACCACCACCATCATCTTGTTGAGCAACAACAAAAACATCTCTTCTGCCACTGCAGGGTCATCTGAGGTTCGTACTTTCTCACTGGAAAATCAGCATTGCTGAATTCAATGGAAGGCTCCCCCCGACTCCTGCTGTAAAGGAGAGATCGCTTGTTGTTCGTGGCTGACTGAGGCAAGGAGCCGTCGGCGCTGTTCCGCTGGTCCCCCGGGCAGTTGGCTTCTTTGAGTTCCGTGATTAATGAGAGGTGACAAGATCTTTCAGGCCAAGGAAGAAGCGGCGGTAGAGAGAAGTTTGTGCTGAAATTTCTGAGGCGCTCTCTCTCTCTCTCTCTCAGACTAAAATCTGCCTCAAACACAGTCTTTCAACCACACAATGTCTGAGTGCATCCTTACAGTTACTATCTAGTGGTACTTCTCACACATTTTCTCCCAAAATTTCAAATCCTTTCCCGCTTTGCATAAACAGCACTGCGTTACAGAACCTGGGTACCACAAGATGAGGCGAGAGCTGCCTACCAGTTTAGATCAGTCAGCCAAAAGCTCTGCATGGTCAGCAATCCATGCCTAGGAGAAACATTTCAAAATTTCAGGAAGGGGAAAGAATGTGCCGAAATCACCGGATGCGTGGCAGTCAGGAAAAAGGGGGTGGGTCAAAGGCTACCTGGTAAGCCCACTCCGGGTGGACTGGGAACCCAGGCTGGCTGGAGTGGGCTTGTGGGGAAGGCTCACCCCCGTCCTTTAGGAAACCAATACTAGATGAGCTGGTATTTCAGTTTCCTCTAGCAGGATTTGCAAGTTCTTCCAGGTACATGCAAAGAACTGGTCGCTTGCTGCCCTGCCTGCCAATCCCTGGGCTATGCCATGTCCAAGGGAGAGGAGGCATGCTGTGGGGAGAGGCCACGATTCAGCGGATGATGGCACTTCAGTCCCCAGCATTGCTAGTTAGGAGGAGTTCAGCCTGCAAGCAGGTGATGTGGAGATTTTATCTGCCTAGGATTCTGGGCACCTGCTTCTGCTGGTCCAAGCAGGCCATGCCAGGCTGAAGGAGCAATGCCTCCGGCCTGGCCTAGTTTTCTTTTTTAATTCATGTCCAATCTTTCTGCCAAGTATGCTGCCCCCTGTTCTTAACCCATCACTGGCAGCACAGAAAGATTCAACTGCTGGTCAACTTAGCTTTTGCAATAGGACAAGCAGGGGCCATCTTGTCCTTTGCATCACTTCCCATAGTCAAATGTACCGGGCCAGCCCCACATTGCATGCATATGTTCTTTCTGTCACATGTCTCCATTCCACTGTGGCTCCTCGGCTGAGAAGACCCTATGGGGATCCACTTCTTAATGTTTTCCTCTGGACTTGAAGTGTGGGAATGCGGGGAGGCTGCTGGCAGCAGAGACAGGACCATCATATAAAAAACAGGACAACCAACCTTGCTCCTTGGCGATCTCTTTAGTCAGGAAAGCATAAGCAACTCAAGCCCGGCCCATGTGAATTGCTGCAATGTTTTCTTCTCCCTTGAGTGCATTTTCTAAGGCAACGTCTCTCACCGGACTGGCATAGCCAAAATTTGCAGGAGGCCTTTATGGCATGGTTCTCTCCGCACCGCATGACCACCAGCAGGCTTGGTTAGGGAAGCTGGGATGGATGGTGGGGCAACGTTTCCAAGCAATGTTGGAACGCTGCCGTGGCTGCTTCCCTCCCCAGGGCACTGAGGCGATTGCCTCGCTCTGCCTCGTGGTGGTCCCAGCCCTGCTCCCAAGGCCTGCCTGGTCCACCGGGGAAGGAGCAGTAGGTAGCAGCGTCCTGCCTCCTGGGTGGCCCAGCTGTGGTGACACACGTCTGGATGCCTGTCACGTCTTCACTGGGCCGGGTGACACCAAGCAGTCAAATGCGGGATATCCTTAGCAAGGTCAGGCAGAGAGATGGCAGAAGACACTCCCGGCAATTTGGTGACACTGATGTGACAAAACGCAGTGGCAGAAGAAGCCCGTGAGGCACAGGAGGTGGAGATGGCGGCGAGAGAGGCAGCTGGATGGGGAGAGGTGGCGACCGTTCTTGCCGCACAGTCTGCCCCTGAGAGGGGCTGCATTTGTCAGCTTCAGCCTGATGTGAGATGTCTGCAGGGACCTCTCAAATAGGGGTGACACTGGGGGCTTGTGCTTGCCCAGAAACCACTCGGGGGGTGTATTCTGTTGTGGTTCTTCCTGGTGCTTCCAGCATAAAATGGACATGCGTTGGCACTTCCTCTGCTCATGCAAAATGCAGCGGGTTTTCCACAAAGGTCTCTGCAGCACCTGCAGAGGGTGGGTGTCAAATGATGACTTGCAAAGGAAGAGGGTTTCCATTCTGCTTTGCTGTATTTGGAGGTTGTTCTTACGGATTGTTGTGGGAAATCGCTTTAGCTATTGGATGGCACAGAAATGAAACAAGCTGCACCTCACTCTTTCTTTCTTGATGGATCACTTCCTAGCAAAGCTTATAGGGAGGTAACTTGTCCCCCCTCAGCCTTCTCCTCCCAGGGCTTAGCATCCCCAGTTGTCTCGGTCTTTCCTCACAGGGCAGTGTGTCCAAGCCCTGGATCATTTTTGTTGGAGGAACCTGCCCGTCACTTTTGGCCACCCCTGGACAGCTGAGGGGATGCTGGCACCATCCGGACTGAAACAGGAATACTGAGGCTTGGCTCTTCACCAGTGTCCAGGGAAGTACGAGTTCCCTGCCAGGCGGCTTGATCTGTTGGGCTGGATCAGGACCACATCCCCTGAGGGGTCCAGCTTGCGGGATGGGAGCAGCACCGGCTGTGGTTGCTTTCCTGAGTCTGGCTACCTGCTCAGGCCAGAGAGGACGCTGAGCTCTCCCCATCAGAAAAGCCTTCGGATAGATTTATTCTTCATTCTACGAGCCTTTCAGAACAGAGCTCAGCTAATAAAAGGGGAGGCAAATGAGTCTGGCACATTTTATTGGCAGGACTGGGCAGCCTGATCGCTTCTCATTGACTGGGCTATTTTTATCCCGAGATTACCAGGGAGTACGGAAAGAGCCCAGTCTCTTGCTTGCTTGGGATGGCAAAAGTGGGTGGGGAAAAGAGGATGCCAAAGAGGTACTGGACCACTAGAATGGACTCTGAAGGAGGATTCGGTGCCCACCCACCTTGGGGCAGCAGAGCGCAGGCCCAGGAAGGATGACCATGTGCCCTGCATGATATGGGCAGTCCTCTACCTGAAGGCCTGTCAGAGGTCATTCATGTATCGGAAGTCTGCCAAGACCATTCAGTCTAAAGATAAAGCCGATTACCTCCAGTGTTGTACGTACAGATTAACACGTGCACCTTTCCTCTTTTTAGGCAATGTGCAAGACACTCTCCTAGGCCCATGAAATGGGCAGGATAGCACAGAAGAGAGTCTGTCTGTGTACGTCAGAGGTGTGTTTTCCTTATCCAAATCTATTTGGATTTGCATGGACATCTTCTTTAAACATGGGTATTTGCAGTATTAAGTGCATATAGTCAAGGCTATGGTTTTCCCAGTTACAATGTATGGCTGTCAAAGTTGGACCATAAGGAAGGCTGAGCGCTGAAGAATTGAAGCCTTTGAATTGTGGTGCTGGAGGAGACTCCTGCGAGTCCCTTGGACAGCAAGGCGATCTAACCAGTCAGTCCTAGAGGAGATCAACCCTGACTGCCCTTTAGAAGGCCAGATCCTGAAGATGAAACTCAAATACTTTGGCCACCTGATGAGAAGGACGGACTCCCTGGACAAGAGCCTAATGCTGGGAGCAATTGATGGCAAAAGAAGAAGGGGACGGCAGAGGATGAGGTGGCTGGATGGAGTCACTGAAGCAGTTGGTGTGAGCTTAAGTGGACTCTGGGGGATGGTGGAGGACAGGAAGGCCTGGAGGAATGTTGTCCATGAGGTCGTGATGGGTCAGACACAGCTTCATGACTAACAACATTTGCAGTAAAAGCCAGCCAGCCAAAGAATCAGCCAACCAGCCACAAAATGCAAAGTTCAGCCATGGTGCTCAGGCAGGCAAAAAGAACGTACGGAAAGCCTTCAAGGTCTGGTCCAGAAGTCCATCTACTGCAACAAGCTGTTTGCCAAGGGACCAACTAGTCCACTTGCCCCTAAGATTCCCACAATGGGGAGAATGCTAGGGCACTAGCCCTCTCTTATTGCTTCCCAGAAAATGGTATGATGCAGCAGATAGCTTCTTTTTATGGAGGTTCTACATGAACATCATAACTAACTCTAGAAAACCAAAGAATACAATCTGCTGATCAGATTAAAGCTGCCCAACTTTGCTGAAGAGAACTGTTTATACACTTGCCCTGGAAAGAAAGTAATGAGGAAAAAAATGGGTCACAATAGATAGAGGAATTAGACTGTGTGCAGCTTTCCATCTCTAGAACATCAGTTCTAATGGGATACTTGCGAAGTACCTAGGAGATAATAAGACACAGCTAAGCGTTATATTAGCAGAGCTGCGGTTAAATTTGGAAAGCACTTTGAGAATCAATTCGTATCAAATTGAGTGGAATGACCTCCTGGCCAGGAGGGTTGGTTGGTATGGTGTTCTATAAGAGGCCAGATCTGCTGGCCACGTCTGGTGAGTTCCAGATGAAAATGCAATGGAAGAACACTAGAAAGGCACAGGCTGATAGAATGATAGCACTAAGAATGCAGTATCAACATGTACATGGCAGGAGATGTTTATTCATTTCCCATTCCACCTTTTTCCAGCATGGAACTCAGGATACAGGAGCCCCCTGGTGGTCTTCCACTGGTTAGAACCAAATCATAGCTTTAGCAAGATGCATCATGAATCTCTAGCCCATGCTTTGTTAGATATCTTGGTAAGCAAAACAATAATGACAGGTCTCTGCCCCAAGGCGATTGCAAGTAAGAAAGATTCAGATATGTATGATTTTGTATAGCCCTAAACCATAAATTTGCATCTTGCATAAATGCCATAACCAATTAGAACTTTGGGCAATGTTCTAGGTAATGGCAACAAATGATTTGTAAATAAGGAATGCAGAATTAGAACAGAATGCAGGAAACTACAACTTTGTAGGGACTAAATTTGTTTGTTTGTTTAAAGCCTTTCTATTCCATCCTATTACAAAAAGTCTCAAGATAGTCATATAATAAAGATAAAAAAGTGCAACTTCATATCCTCAATATGAAAAAGGAAGACTTTCCCGAGTCTTGCCAGCCACCGTTAGAACTGAGCAGGACTTGGAACCGGGTCTGTTTGCTTTCACAGAGCCAGGAAGTGGAAGCTGGCGGCTGTGATCACAATGAGACGCTAAGCCTAATCCAGGGCTTCGTGAGACCCTTCAGGAGCTATCTATGGTCCTGAAATGCAGCATCAGACTAAGTTCAGTTCCACAGACAGCTCATTCGAAAGCTTGGCGTTGTCAGGCCTGGCAGGCCCTTCTAGGATGCCCAAATGTTGTAGCTGGGCCAGGGTCTCAGTTCCACAGCCCAGGGGTTAGCAGTGACTTTTTTCTCCTTCCCCCATAAGAGTAGAATCTGGGATTGCCCCATGAAGCTGAGGGGTGGAAGATGTGGGGCAGATAAGTGCCAAACCTCTTTCAGCCTGAATTCCATTTCAGAGCAGAATTTGGACCCATGCCCCAGGGGGTGGATGAGACTGAAAGCAAAATGAGATGGATTCCCCTCACCCGACACTAGCATGTTATGGGTTAAAGCCCTCCTTCCAGTCACAGAGCCTTTCGACCTTACAGAATGGGAGGAAGCTGAGCAGAAACTGGGAAGCCATAAAATTACTGGCAGTTCAAGGAAGTGAGATCCAGGGGAAGTGGCTTGTTGCCATCTGGGGAGACTGTGAGTATCAAACTGGGACCCCGAGCAGGCCAAATTTGGTCCAAGGTGCTATGGACAACACCCCTGTTCAAAGCACGACACCCCAGGGTTATGAACTCCTGAACCCAGGGATGGCTGAGAATGCAGCAGATTGCTTCCAGAGATTCCCATTCCCCGCTTTTCTTTTAGTTTTCTTCCATTTATCCTCTTCAGATACTAATATCTCCCTGGAACAGTTGCATAAATCCTTTTCCCCACCCCCCACCCTCCCCACCCCAACTGGCTCTGCAGGGCAGCTTCTCCCCCTTTCCTTTCCAAGCCATCTCTCCCCAAGGCCCCACAGTGCTTGTATAGTGACAGCCATTAAAAAGATGACATTTGTGGGGTGAAGCTGGGGACTCCTGCTCGTTATATGCAACATTAAAATTAAAAATAGGCCAAACTCACCAGGCTGCTGTCATTAAAAAGGCAGCACTTTATTGCTCATTTTTTATTGCTGGATAAATAATGTTTCAGGTGTGGTGGTTAAATAATTTTGAAAATGAAGCGTGTGGATGGAATGAATAGCAGGAGAGCAGGTGGGGAGGAAAAACTTCACCAGTGGTAGTGGGCATGAACCTGAGAAGTCTTTGAGTGCTCAGAGGAACGCTGGAAGAGCTGCACTGGGCCAGTGGGGATCCAACAGATACAGCAGGGGTGCAGAAGTGCCCCTCCTTTGCTTGACAGGGCTGGTGTTCATAGGCAGAGTGCCTCTGATACTGGCGGCAGTGCCGAGCCATCAGGGCTAGTAGCCACCGACAGCTTGTCTCCTCTGCTTCCCTGCCCAACACTATCCAGGGTCAGTCTGAACTGGAACTCAAATCCTTCTTTCAGAAAGTTAATCTCAAAATAAAATAGAGAAAACAAGTGAAGTGCATTTAGGGCTGTTCAAGTTGCTAGTCCAGGATGAGGAAATGCACAATGAAATGATGACAGCACTGCATCTTTTATGACTGTGGACTTCCCAAGAAGAGGCCTCCAGGAGAGGAGGGCAATCGTGCTTTTTCGTGGTTGCTCCTCAGCTGGTGCTGTGTGCTGCAGACCTGGGACTTGAGATTCCTGGATTCTAGTCTCCACTCTGCCATGAAGTGCACTCGGTGACTTTGGGTCTACCTTACAGGGTTGTTGTGAGGATGCAGAGGAGCACTACACAAGCCACCCTGAGTTCCTTGGAAGGAGAAAAAGTGGGAGAAACATGTAATAACAAATAAAATCATAGGAAGGGCTTTCTCTAGAGTAAGCATGCACAGTTTATAAAGACTGTTCTCTTTCACTTTCCAAGCAGACCCAGGCAATGGTTTCTGAATAACAAGCTTCATCAGGTTGACGCAAGCCGTGGGACTGGCTTGAAAGTGCACACAAAGCCTACTGTGGAAGCCAATAACCGAAGGCTCAAGCACAGCTGGAACACTGCCCATCTAGGGAGTGTGGCCCATTGGGGAGAAGTTGATTCCAGACCTGATTCTGAATGGAATATCCCTCCTTCCTTCCCCAGCTCAGATGCCCAATGCTTCCTCCTCTCCAAGGAGGATCCTCTGCCCTGAAGCCAGTGATTCGGAGCCCCTGGTGCTGCTTGGCTGGATTACCCCCTTTTGCTGATGCCATCCCTCGGGGTCAGTGGTAGCTTATCTTTCCTCCTTTCCCCCCCTGCCATGGTCTTCCCATGGGGTCTGCCAGTGAATTAGTCTCAACAATTGGTTGAAGAATTCCTGAGCCCACTGGCTTTAGTTCTGCAGCTGCAGCGCCAAGCCCTCCTTTTCCTCTGAGCCAGAATCTGCCCCCACCTCTCCCACAGGCTGTTTTGCAGGAGAAATAGGCTCAGCCTGACTCTCACTGCAGGACTTTAAGCTGTTGTAAGAATAAGATACAGAGGACAAACAGGAGAGAGACCTATCTGGGTTCTTTGCAAGAAGAAAAAATGGCAGGAGATGAATGCAAAAATAAGAAATGCAACAACAACAGTGAACTGGCATGAGGTGGTAGGTTTGTCTGTTTATCTATTTAAAATATTTCTTAACTGCCCATCTCAGTAGATTCTAGCTTGGTGTGCACAGATATGAAAAAAGATAGACTACACAAATGTATAAGCAGCCAAAAACCATGACTAAACACCAGAGCCAATTAAGCAAAACACAATAACCAAAAGCATAACAACAGACAGAACTAAATGAGGTTTGAAAGGGCAGTCCTGTGAATGGCCTCCCCTGGCTGAGCTGCAGGGAAAAGCATGTCGGTTCATGTGGCTGGATGTGCAGGAATGTGCCATCGCTAAGCAACCGCTGGTGCTTCCTCCAGTCCCACAAGGTGCCTGAACTGCGTTTGGGGAGCATCCAATGGTGGGCAGATGGGAACTCTGTCTTTCCTGGCGTTCCATCGATGCATCTTCAGTAGTAACCCAAACAGGCCTGGATTGTGCAGGAATTGGGGGCAACGTCTTATCTGGGGTCCTGAGCCAGGCTGGGGTACTGGTGAGATTGCAGGACTGGGGCTTGGGAGACTGGGACTCTAGATCCACTCCGTCCTGGGCTCACTGGGTGACTTGGCACCCGTCCTTGCCTCCAGCCTAACCTGCCAGTCGTTGGAAGGATAAAATGGAGAGGAGAACTGGGTGAGCTGCCTTCTGATTCTTGCTCTTTCTCTTCTGAAGAGAAAGGCAGGCTATCATTAAAAATTAAAATAAAATCCAAGGAAAATCTTTTCTAGATCAGGCAGTCAGGATTTGCAATGGCCCAGTGCTGAGACTGCAGCCCAAAAGTGACTGACATGTGGCAGCCCGACACAGAAGCAAATAAACCGAAACACCCTTATAAAATAAACCCAGCCTTCTGCTCACAGGAAAGATCACTGTCAGAGCCAAGCACCTCAATTAACCCATTGCCAAAGGCTTGATATTAAACTGGCCACAGTAGTTTTGCTTATTTCAAAAAAGAAAAATGTTGAGTAGGATATTTAATCTCCCTGTGGATCGGGTGGCCGTGCTGATTACAGAAAAGCTGCAACTGTGAATGCTTTTAGCAACATTTGCCAAGTATCTGTGGAGGCGTGTGGATGAGATGGGAAAAGGTAGTGCAAAATAGCATTTTGCAACCACATTTCTGATATTGTGGAGTGGGGAAAGTGCAAAAAGGGAAACGGAACTGATGACGGGGCTGGAGGCACTCTATTATTAGGAAAGGTTACATCATCTGGGAATGCTGAACTGAGAGGCGACATGAAGGAGGTGTTGGAAAATATGTGCTGTGTGGAGAAAAGGCTTGGGAAGGTAGTGCTCCCACTTCCCATAGCGTTAGAACCTTGTGGGATCATCCCATGAAGCTGATTAGTGGGATTGCTCAAGAAAGAGTCACTTCTTGGCGTAGAAAGGAGTTAAGCTGTGGAATCGTTACTCTGCTATGTGGTGACACATACCCATTTGGATGAGTTTTCAAGCATATTAAACAAGGTGGCAGTAGGGTGTTCCCAGATCAGAACCAGTATGCCCCTGTGCACCAGTTACTGGGGGACATGGGTGTGGGTGCTGTTGCACTCTGGCCCTACTTGGAGGCTTCCAAAAGGCATTGGGTTGGAACAGACTGCTGGGCTAGGTGGCGTTTTGGTCTGATCTGGCACGTCTGTTCTTAGGTTTGTGCACAGGCTGTACTAGCATAATGATGCTCAAATACCTGTTCATATAGAATACAGAGGTAGGAGAGGTGCACTGAATGGGGGGAGAAAAAACGGGCACTTGGCCCGTTTGCTGAGAGGAGCTGGAGCTATTGCTGGCCTCCTGGTTTTGCTACTTGGCCCAGGCTGCAGAAGGAGCCCGAGGTGCAACCTGGGTAGGCCTTGATGGCCAAAGTCTGGGACCTTGCAGTCCAGACCGCTCCTCCCTCCATAACCACCACCCAGAGGGTGACAGACGATGGGGCCAAGCAATGGCGTTCTGGTTTCCATGCACGCCTGGGGAACAACAGGGCTGATGCCGCTCATGGGGACATCCCTGGTTTATCCTTGATCTCTAGAATGTCCTTCCCCAATCTGGTGGGCTGCAGAGGCACTGGGGCTGCCCCTCTCATGAGAGATAAGGTCCAACGAACCTGGAGGGCTGTGAGATGGGCAAAACTGCTCTGAACTCCCATGGCAGTGGAGGTATGGTTGTTGGGGAGACGCTTCTTCAGCAGCTGGAAAGCCCAACGGTGGACGCGGAGTCATTTAATGACATATATATTTGCATTGCCCTGCTCTGAGCATTCTCGAGTCTCCCTTACACAGCACCTGGCCTTGAATGCGTGGATGGGCCAGACACTGAATATAGTCTTTCAAAACCCCGGAAAGCGAAGCATCTATTCAAGTGGCTTAGGGCTTTATCCTTACTCTCCTCAACACTAGGCCAAAGTGCTCTGCGCTTCCTAAGCTCAAGAAACAGCCCGCAGGAGATGAAGCACTCGGCTCTATCTCTTCTTTATCTGTTGGCAGAGAAGTGCCCAAATGCGGGGGGTGGGGGGTCCTCTTCCTGGCTGGACTGGAAGGAAATGCTGCTGGTGAAGCTGCATGCAGATGGAAGTGCCGTCGCTCTGCCTTATCCAGCAACCGCGAGCCGAGGGCTGCCTGCGAGGAAGCAAGTGCACACGCCTCCATTTCCGAAGGCTGCCACCACTTTCTGTTTCTTCGCCGTCTGCCTTTGAATGGATGGATCCATTTGCTTTAAATTACTGTGCATCATCCCCAGGTGTGCTGCTTGCCCTTTTGCTAGAGACAGAAAGGGGACTGTAAGGTGAGTTGCGGTTTCATAAGCAAATGTTTTTCGTCTCGGCTGGCTCGCCTAGAAGGCAAGTGCCTTCTCCACTGGGCTGGCAGGGGCCAGAGGCCCATTGGCCCCACTTTCCCCCCCAGGAAGGACCTAGAACAGCAGCACAAGGGGAGCAGTGAGCCTGCAAGACCAGGGTGGCCATCTGCCCATCAGCCAAGAAGCAGAAATGCATCACCCAAAGGGCAGGGCAAAAGGGGACACTGCTTTGCATCCAATTAGCATGAGCTAATTATTATGTATGGCTACACATTTTAAAATAATGATTACAATTTAAAGAAGCAAACTGCATCCTCCCCTACTGGGGATGTCAGATGAGGCGACCTGGGTCAAAAAACCTGAGCGCGCAAAGAGCACTCCTATTCTTAACCCCTTAGAGCCACAAGAATAGAGTAAGTTAAGGGAAGATTATGCATAGCCAATAATATAGCATGTCAACATACAGTGGATGCGAGTATCTCACTGACAGTTAAAAGAAGTGGTTAGCTGTAAAAAATGCCCATTATCCACTACGTGCATAGGCTACGTGTGGACACCATACTGATTTGCAAATCTAAGGCTGAACGAGTGCCCAGGAGCAACGGCCCAGAAGTGTTTTGAGGAATCTGCTCCTCTTCCATGGGAGAAAAGATAATGTTGAACAATCGAAACAGCCCTTGCTAAAGCAAAAGGTACATGGCATTTGAATGCTGCCCTGGGTCTGAGTTGCCATTTGCAACTGCAGCAAAGATAAAAGGGGAATAGACATTCCCTTCTACAAGAACAACTCATCCCTTCTGCCCAAAGTGGCTGTTTATCACAACCAAATAAACAGCCCTATTGTTTTAAACAAGTCTTTTAATGCTAAAACGTAGACTAACTCCTGGAGATGGCCTAAGAGCTTTGTGCAGCCCTTCAAATAGAGGACTGTCTTCTCTAAAGTATGGCATGTGGACACCCTGCCTGGGACTGTCTGACATTTGATGCTCATCTCCTGCAATGTGCATTCTGCCTCTGCACTATAAAAATGGTGTCATGTCATGCAAACCCTGGTACTTAAATGGATAGTTTTCCTCTTCCCCCTCCTTTTTCTTTTTATATTGCATCTGTTAGATTACTTGCTATTATTTTAAATTCTACACTGCTTCTCCTTGGTGATTAGGAGTTCAAGCTTAGGAGGAAGATAAGCTGAGAGTGGGCATGACAGGAGTCAGATCCTGGCCCCTTATGCATCGTGGCCAATCTTGTCTGAGCATCTACGGCTGAGCAAGTTCTGCCCCGAGCCTTTTCTTATTCTCCCTCTCTGTAGTCCGGACTTGCAGCCGCTGCTTGTTTCTATAGACAGAAGCTGCACAAAGACTAAAGTGACTTCTATGAACAAACAAAAAGCAAGCCAGCAAGACAAGAAGAATATATTTTGGTTTTGTTTTCTAAAAGGAAATTCTGATTTGCAGCCTTCCGAGGAGGCGACGGAGGAACACGGCTGTGCTGCGCGTATTTGTCTGCTGCCCCAGCTCTATTGTAAAACCTGGTGAGGGAGTATTCCCTGCAGCCAGCCGCTTGGCATCTCCGCGAAAGATGCATCAACCTTCCACTTCAGAGGATGAGGGACAAATACAAGCCTGACGTGCCCAGCTGTGGTGGTGGCAGCCATTTGTATAATGGGCCATTGTTACAGGATTTAATTAGCCGTGGTTTTGTTCACTCGGCAGACGCAAATGAGGTTTTAATTTTTTTGTGTCTGGGTTGAGTGGCTTTTTTCTTCTTCAGTTCTCCCTCCCCCGCCCTCTGATTCCTTTTCTTGCTCTCCAAACATCCTTATGATCCTACGGAGGTCTCCCTTTGCAGGCTGTTTCCTTTGATGAAGGGCGTATGGAAAACAGTGGGTGGAAATGAGCGTCCCAGTGAGTGGACTGGGAAGGAGAGCTTGCTTTGGTGTGTGGTTATCTATCACAGACACATGGACAGCACCCCTGGCACCGGGGGTGATGTGAAAGGTCCACTTGGAAGGAGGATAAGGGCCTGGTGTATTCATGGCATCCAGACATGTTGTGTCATCTTAGAAAAGAATGACTGGGAGGCAGTGCAATGTTATCTCGCCAAATTCTGTCCCAAAGAGGAAGGATGTGCAGAGACAGGCTCTTTGGGAGCCCAGCTATGAAGGCTTCTCAAGGGTTGAACTTTGCCCATGGGAGGACCAAGTTCTCCAACTAGGAAACAAAACCAGCTGCACCAGTACAAGATGGCTAGTCAGTACTGAGAGCGAACGGGACCTTGGGGTTGTTAAAAACAGCAAGCTAAATATGAGCCAGCAGTGTGATGCAGCCCCCCAAAAGGCAAACACTGTTTTGGGGTGCATGAATACGGGCATCACTTCAAGAAATACAGAAGTGCTCATTCCCCTGTACTCTGCACTGGTCAGACCTCACCTGGAATACAGCATTCAGTTTTGGGCACCCAGGTTTAGAAAAGGATGCTGATGATCTGGAAAGGGTTCAGAGGAGGGCAGCAAAGGTGACACAGAGCCTGGGAAATAAGTCCTAAGGTGAGAGGTTGAAAGAACGGGGCCAGTTCAACCTTGAGAAAAGTGACGTGATAGCACTCTGCAGGTACTGGAAAGGCTGTCACATCGAAGGAAAAGAGCTCCTTTCAGTCATCCCAGAGTGCAGGATGCAGAACAATGGACTTAAACTACAGCACACCAGGTGCAGGCAAGACACAAGGAAGAGTTCCTAATTGTCAGAGCAATATGGCAGTGAACCGGTTGCTAAGAGCGGTTGTGTCCTCTCCCACTGTAGAAGCATTCAGGAAGAAGTTGGACAAACCACGGGCTGTTTTATTTAATGTTTCATAATATATTTTAATTTGATCTATTATTTTTCGATTTAGATTATATTGGTAATATGTTGTGAATATGCTGATTTAATGTTATTGGTTTTAGGATGGCATGTTGTTTTATACTATGAACCCCGCAGAGAGCCCAGATATGGGCTATTGTAATGGCATTTAAATCCATAAAGCCCCTTAACACAAGTGCCTTATATCCTGATGCTGACAATGCTGTGCATCTGATTGTAGCACCGTCCTGACACTTTTGTGATAAGATGGTATAAAAAAGCTTTTAGTAAATAATAATACATTATAAATGTTCAGGCTCACTCTCTAGCATCTACAACAAAGGAATAATCAGACAGGGAATTATAGAATAGGGCTCTGGAAGGGGCCAGGAAGGCCATCAGGTCCAGCCCTCGTGGTTGCAGGACTCGAAGTCATGCCATCCCACTGATACATAGCAGTCTTAAAGGGTTTTAAGAGAACCTCCTTAGGGCTCAGTGCTGATGCTAAGGATGTGCTTTCCAACCTGGCAACTTACCCATGTGTTGCACTGCAATTCCTCTCTGTAGCTACTACCTGTTGGAAAAAGCCTGTGTTGGTTGAAATACCCCTGTTCCCATCCCAGCTTTTGCGCTGTGCTTTCCTAGCAATTAGCCTGACAGCAAAATGAATGGATGAAGGATGCCTAGCTGATATTCCCCTCGTCCCCTTAATAATGAAAGAACAGAGAATGCATTAAGAGAGAGAAACCAGCCCCAAACACATAACCGGAGCAGCAAGAAGCACTTCCTGGAGCAAGCCCAAGGCCTGGGTCCGTGGTCCAAGTGGGGTGCGAGCCCCCTTCCTCTGCCCCTCTGCCCCGGCATCCTTCCCAATAAGCGCAGCTCCTCTGCAAGGGCTCCACGTGCAGCATTTGCTTCTGAAAGGTGCTTTGATCATGAAGAGATTTTGTGGCCCGGAATGTCACCCCAGCCTGCTTGCCCCGGGTGAGACGAGCAACCAGAGGAGCCGAATCCTGGCAGCAGGGAAATGGCAATTCGCAAACCAACAAACAGCAAACAGAGAGACTGCCTTTTTGGGTTGCTTCTCTTTTTTGTTCTTGCCGGGTCTGCCAGGCGTTGCAGCATGCATTGTCTCCAAAAGCCTCTGCTGACCTTTCCCATGCGAATCCGCTTGGCATAAATGAGACACACTGGCTGCCCAGGCCTGGCAGGTTGAAAACTCGCTCGTCTGTTGCCTTCGGGCAGATGGGAAGGCATGTACCAGACGGTAGAAGAAGAGGCTGAGTCTCTCTGCGACACGGCTCTCCCCTCTTCCGCCCCCACCACAGCCCTGCCCTGCCAGCGACGGAGACCTGCCTGAAGCAGATGGCATTTGCTTTCCCAATGAACAGCAACATTTAGCCTCACCTGGAACTGGAGACGGAGCAGTAAGGAATGGCGAGCAAATGGAATGATTAGCAAGGCAGAGTTTAGCGGTCTGCTCTGTCCAATAACCCGGTAGAAGGGGCTAGTGGTCAGAGCAAGAGGGAGTGCTGGAAAGTAGCATTTTAATCAATCTGGAATGAGCCTCCCTGCAAACATACTGGATGGGTGGGTACAACACAAGAAGTCATGGTGAAATCTTAGCACTGTGGGTCTGTGGTGCCATCTGGACCCTGTTCCAGAGTTCCTGCATAGCAAGATTAGTTTTCTGAAGCTGAAGAGAGGATCCAGTCTGTTCTAAGGTTTGTGCAATTCACTACAGCCATCTGGACCTGGGAGTGCCCTTTTATCATTGATGGTGTGGATATACCATAGAGACTCTGGCAAGAGTGGCCATAGAAGTGGCCACTTTTAGCCTTTAATCTCTATTGCCCTCAGCTCCTTAGCGACAGACTTGTAATTGTTTGTTTTATTTCCATTGATCGAGCAATGTGTCTGTCTCCCTGTTCACTATTGGTAGCAAGGAGACAGTGAAGAAGCACGGAGAGGGAGTGGGGGTTATTTTCATTTAATAAAATGTCTGTGAGGGTTGGAGCACCTGGGAAGCAATCCAGTCATACAGGTATACGTGGAAGGGAGAAGGAGGGAACTCACCTCAGACTGCAGCAGACTAGCCAGGAAGAGGCGACTGGGATCCATAGGCAAGAGCAGGTAAAGGATGGGAACTTTGCTTCAGGGGATGCTGGGAAGTGTGGTGAGGCTGGGCTGATGGAGCAGGTAAACCATGCTTTCTGGGTAACCACACAACTGTCTGACTGGTAAGTTTGGACAAGAATCTACGTGCTGTGGAACGGTCTTGTGTGAACCCAGCCATTGCTATAGGCTGTTGTTGCGATGTGCTCTCAAGGTGTATTGTTACAGGCAGCATATATAAACCCACCAACCAGATTTCAAGGAGTGGAGATGAGTTGAACCAATAAGATTGTTCCATCAGTCAGTCACCCAGAGCCAGTCCAAAGCTCCCAGTTAAAGAAAACCAGTTGATCCTTCCTCTTCATGCCACATTCACTTTCCGAAGAATAAATTGTGCATGATGGGATGAGCAGCTGTGGGGGGAGATTGTAATCTTCCCTGGCTTGCCAGCTGTCAATCAGGAGAACAATACCCTCCTAATGAAATGGCGTTGTTATCATGGCTGTGATGTCTTGTGCTGCAGCGGGGCGATTGTTAGCCGTTTTCATTGCCCAGAGAGAAAGAGAGAGGAGGTGGACGGAGGCCGGGATTGTGTCTGTGCTATATTTAAGCCTTTACGCATGTTCTACTGAGTCATCTGGAGAGCTATATCTGGGTGAATGAGTCCTGCTTTCTCTATTCATTGTGACCTGATGTGGTGGCATGACTAAGAGACCGGTGGGACAACCCTCAGCTCCCATGTCATTGACTCTGGGCTTAGGAGAAAGAGGAAGTGCCCCTCCATGTGTGGAAAGCAGCACTGGGGTGTGTGTGTGTGTTTGTGTGGAGGTCAGTGTGTGAGTAAATCAGAAAAAGTGCAGGGGGGAAAGAACACAGCGTATCCTTTGCAGGGTGGTGTTCCCAGACTTTTGAGGTAGAAGAACAGTTCAGCTGAGTCAAAGACATGCAGAGCAACAACTAATGGTTCAGGAAGCCCATGAACTGTCATGCATGAGTGGGGGAGAGCAGGTGTTCTGTCTTCCAGGTGCCCGCCAGTGTTTTCTTTACCCAGCAACCTACAGTGGGTTTGTTCACAGGTTGTTGATTCTGTTCAATCAAGCTCGAACAACTCAGATTCAGACTGGACACCAGGGAAAACTTTCTCACTGTCAGAGCAATACAACAGTGGAACCAGGCCCCCAGAGAGGTGGAGGGCTCTCCCACACTGGAGAAGAAACCGGGCAGCCCTCTGAGTGGGATGGCGTAACGTGATGTCCTGCAACAGCAGGGGCTGGACTCAACGGCCTTCATGGCCCCTTCCAGCTCTGCTATCCTATGGTTCTATGACTGCGATGTGCAAGCCAGGATGAATGGGCTGTTTAGGAGCCAGACAACCCAGTGGCTAACCCCTGGTTTTGTTGGCGGGTTGTTAAGCCCTTAAACAGTCATGCTCAGCAGCTTGGTGATTTGAAGCAGAAGTGGGTGTCATGCTGCAGGAAGCATGCCTGCTGTCTCCTGCCAGCACCAAACAGCCCAAGGTTTATTTAACCCACGGATTGCCTTCATGTGTGAATTACTGCAGTGACCCATCACTGTCAGAGCCTGGAAGGAGCTGTCCAGCAGCACCAAACAAGCCCAAGTGCGGCACAGTGGGGGAGCTGTCCAGCAGGTTGCAAGAATTGCGAATTAGCTAGTTGTCCAACCAGCAGCTTCAACGGTCCATCTCAGTCAGCTCTGAGCCGCGTGATCTTTGCAGACATTTGGTATCGTAATAACGCAGGAAAGAGCTGTGAGTGTTTGCATATGTGTGTGTCTTTACTCCTTCTGGTTATCTACTTATTTATTTATTTGGTATGCCTTACAGTAATTACTGCAATTGCTGTTTTGCTTTTCAGATTAGCGATGGTTGGTTTCCTTCCCTGGGAGAGATGGGAATCCCACAGATCATCATTATTTACTTGTTCAGTATATATCTGTGTCACCTTTCTGACACCAAATGAGGTGTTTTGCAAGGATTCCAGATGTGTGCACAACATCTGGGCTAGCTCCAAAATCTTACCAGCCATTTTGCTGGGTTTTGGGCTGCAGCAAATGGATGGACGACATTAACTCTTAAAGATATGGGAGGAAGTGCTCTAAGGAGCAATTAAGACTCACATTTTATTTCTGCCTCTGTAACTCCTTTCTGCTTTATCATCATTTCTCCGTTTCTCTTCCAAGGGTTTTTAACACCCCACCACACACATTGATCTGGATTTTTTTTGGGTTGGGAGACAGGAAGTGGGTAAAAGTGCAATAAGTTTGGGAGTTTTCTATCTTTCTGTTGCCTTCCACTGTTGCAGTTCTGTTCCACTTTCCCCCCTTTCCATTTCTATTACCTCTCACATCTGAGCGGCAGCTTGCCGGAGATCTATTTCTCTCCTCTGCTTTGCCGGTGCATTGGAAAAAGCACATGAAGAATGATCAAGGTACAACCTCTTGCCATTGTTGAAAAGATTTTAAATGCACTTCTGGAAAGGGAAAAAAATATAAAAAAGCAGAGCAAAGTTTTTTTGCTTCAAAGAAAGCTGGAAGAGAAGGTAGTGGAAAAAGCAATTTTCTCTTTAAACTGCTGGCTGATTCGAAACAGATACATCAGGCGGAGGAGGAAAAATAGAAGAAACTCTGCAAAAACTTCAATTTAAAAAAAATAAAAGCTTGGTGAGATGCAATAAAATGGAATGTGTTGTGGCTCTATCTGCTTTCATCTCCTGTAAAACAATATTCAGCCGATCTACGGAATGGAGATCTGTAATTTATCGGTGTGCCTGTGTGTAGTATTAAAAATACGCAGAGAGGGAAGATGCTTTCGGATTGCCCTCCAAAGATGGCTACGTTGGGCCCTCTTGCTGCTTCTCCTTCAGGGAAGTTGCCAAACGAGCTGGGTGGAAGAGCAAAATTGCCCTTCCCTTCCCACCTGGGCCTTTGCAGCCTTGCCTGCCCTTGGAGCCCAGGTGGCCAAAAGATGAAGCTGACAGGCGACAGCCACACAGCCTGGCCTTCCCTGGGCCCAGGAAAGTGTAGCCAGCCTGCCTGATGGAACAATGCCCTGTGAAGTCCTCTCGTCCAAAATTGTCCACCCATCCCACGTGGTTTCCATTCTTCAGGGGTGGAAGGAGCTTTGTTATCCTGCTCCCCTGCTTGAACCCCCAGGCAACTTCCCAAGTATCTGGAAATGGGGAAAACGTCTCGGCTCAACACCGGCCCCCCTCGCCTTATGTGAGAACCCTCATCCATCCCTCCTCCCCCACTTAGCAGTTGCATTCTCCTGGGGTCGGAAGCCCTGATCATTCCCAGCAGGCCAGGGGTCCAGCTGTGGCAGTGGCTGCCCAGCCAGACCACTGGGCTCCACAGCTGCACTGGGCTGAGCATCAAGGTCAGGGTGCCCACCTTGGGGCACTCCACGGCCACCATAAATGGCCCTGCGCCGCCCCGGTTCCTGCCGCAGTGCCGCAGCCATTCTGCAGGGCGGGAAGGAGTGCAAGCAACCAGCTTCTTGTTTCCTGGCAGAATCCGGCTCCCCACCGCCTGCCAAGTAGCCGTCATCCTCCAGGTGTGTATGACTAATGCTCCCGGCCTCCCATGCACAGCACCTGCTGTCTGAACTTTCCAAAACCCAATCCAAAGGAAGCTGGAGAAATGGAGAGCTGAGTCCTTCTGCAGGCAAAGCGTGCAGTCGGCTGCAGGATATTCTCTTTCATGGTGGGATGCTCTAGCATGGGAGCCTCCAAAACCTCTCCCCGTAACACCCACACAGAAGACCCCAGCCCCCTGGAGACCCTCTCCCTGACACGAGATTTCCAAGTGAAAGGCGTATTTGCATGGAGGGACCCTCCTGCTCATGTGCCATCCCTCTGCCATATGGAGTTTCTCCCCTCAGAAGTGTGCTGGGTCCCACTGTATTCTCTCATTTATTGAAAGTGCATCTGTTTGCTTTGGCTTTCCTCCATCCCTGAGACATCTTTGTAGCAGCCTCATGATACCATTGCGTGTGCCGTCTTGTTTGTTTTCCTCCATCCGAAAACTGCTTTGGGTTTCTTTCCGATGGAAAGAGAAATACAAACGTGGCACATCGTGATCAATGCTTCATCCCCAGCACAGGCCGGCCACTCCAAGGGGCGTCGGGGCCTTACTCACGTAGCAATGGCAGAAGCAAGATCCTTTTGCCCCAAGGTTGTGGCTTGGAGCCCTTCGCATCTCCCTCCATCCTGCCCCCAAATCATCCATGACGTCTAACCCTGGAGAAACCAGGTGCCCTCTTTGCTGAATGCAGGAATGGCGAGGAAAGAGGCCTGCCCCAAACCCTAGAGGACTCCTACCAGCCCGTGACTACAAAGCTAGGCTAGTTGGACCGAGGCACCGAGTCAGCCTAAGCTTTCCATGTTCAGACTATGCAGATGGGAGAGGTGGCTGTTGCCACCACCAACCTGGGACTTTAATTTGTTAGAAAATGAAAACAAAGTGGTTTCATTTAGCTCTGGCTTCTTTGTTGATGGTTTCCTCTTGCAAACATCCACACATGCCCTGAAAAATCACACATCAATTAAAAGGGATGCAATACCTTAAACATACCAAATTGATTTCTTGGGTGAGATGTAGAGGCAGTGGGATTTTTGCATGGGAAGGATTTAAAAGGTGGAATAATGTGGCATTTTTTAGGGAGTGGGGACGAAAGACACTGGGCTAGGGAATATTACCACAAATGCGGAACAGATGGAGTCCTTTTAATATTATGGTTCCCATGAGCAAAGACTGCTCAGACTTCATCTGAATCTACAGAAAAGTATAAGGCTTTAATCTTGTACATATTTACCAGGGAGTAAGTCCTGGTACTCAAGTGAGTTTCCTTCTGGGTCCTACAGCCATTCTATAGGATGGTAGAATAGTAGAGTTGGAAGGGGCCAGAAGGCCATCGGGGTGAACTCCCTGCTATGGCAGGTCACCAATTTACACCACCCCACTCAGAGGACTGTCCAGATGCTTTTCGAATGTCTCCAGTGAGGGAGAGCCCCCAACTCCCCCAGGTAAGAGGTTCGACGGTTGTAGGACTCTGACAGTGAGGAAATTCTTCCCGGTGTCTCATCTAAACCTGGTTCCTTTTAACTTAAGTCTGCTATTCCATGTCTGGAATGAACAGGAAGAGATCCTGTCCTTCCTCTCTGGGGCAGCCCTTCAGGTACTTGTAGAGGGCAATCCTATCACCCCTCAGCATTCTCTTCTTGAGGATGAACATGCCTTCCATCTCTCCTCACAGGGCCTTGCCTCTGGTTCCTGAATCCCCCTTTCTGCCCTCCTCTGAACCCTTTCTAGCTTTTCTGCATCTTTTAAAACTCAGGTGCCCAGAATGGAATGCAGGACTCCAGGTGAGGTCTGACTATTTCAGACCAAGTCCCACTGAGGGAAAGGAGGCTGCCTCCTCAGGAAACATAAACAGGATCGGTCTGTATGTGTCCATAGGAATTCAGCATGCTGGATCTATTCTCTCAGGGATTAGGGAGCATAACACAGGGGCAGAGCCCCTGCTTTACATTCAGGGGTCACGGGTTCAATCCCCAGCTTCTCTGGCTAGGACTAGGAAAGAAGCCTTCCTAAAGCCCCATGTCTCAATGTCAGTAGCATGGGCCTAAATGGAACAGCAGTTTGGCTTCAGGCTCTGCGTAAGGCAGCATCCTCCGTTGCTAAGAAACAGCAAATGGAGGAAAATGAATAGCAATTCAGAACCTGTGGCTGCATTCGAAAGGGAAGAGCCTCCTTGAAGCCGCCTTGATTGTGCTCTTTGACCTGTGCTTTAAGAATGGAAGGGAAAGTCACACTGCCGTGAACAGCAATTATATTCTGGCTGATGGGTCTGTGCCTGCACTCCAGAGGTTTGGAGCTGAGCATCTCAGGGAGGCAGGATAATGTTCCCCTCCTGGATGCCACCTTGGCACATCCAAGGTCATTGCTGGTAGGAAGCAGGGGTCGGAACTCAGTGAGTACAGCACCAGCATCCCCAGGGAGGGACGGGAAAACCTCACAGAACCAGTGTCAGTAATACTGGCTGGACCACTCAGAAGCATGGATCAGTAAAATCCATCTTCCTGAGCGCTCCTGTGAGCGAGTGTCGCAATGAGATGTCAGGGTCCGAAACTGTGTGCGAATTTTCTTGTGCTTCTTTGTTTAAATGGCAGCAGGAATGGCGTGTGAGGAGAAGCCACACATATGAGAATCTTGTGCCTTTTCCCTTTCCTTTCACTTTTGCTCACCTTGTCTTCATCCTACCCCAGTATTCCGCCCTGCCGTCGATGTTTGGACAATACGCCTTTTATTGGATGGCATCCGTCTCATCTGACTTGCATCAGTTTTGCTTCTGTTTATTTATTCCTGTTTGATGTTGCCTTTAGTGCTATGGTGTCAAATCCCATGGAGCTTGATGGTGTTCCGAAGTCAACAACAGGGAAGCAAAATGCATGCACAAATGTTTCGGTAGAGATTTCTGCATAATTTACAGAGAAGTGGATGAATTTGTTACACCTGCCCCTGGATAAGCAGTTGTTTTATCTTCTCACACACAGCCAGCACACAGGCATGGGACAATGGCACACTACCCATGAGGCACAATCTTCCTGCCTCTGCTCTGCAGTATGAACGGTACATAAAAGACACCCTCTCCCTGCCTCCAGAAGACCGTCTCAGCTCTTGCTCTGGGGATTGCGGAGACGTGAACAAGGCAGCAGGAATTGGTGTCCAGTCTGAGTTGAGCCACTGGGCTTGTGCATGAACTTGTACTTGCTTAGCAGGCTCTGGAAGGCATTAGTTATAATGACTGTGGCTTTTTCAGGCCTCCTCTGTTACTTGTGCCTTCAGGACATGCAGCGAGGACCTGAAAGCACATCCAAAGCAATTAAAGAAGGATCCCTGAGAAGAGGGAGGAGCCATTTGCCATGAAGCCCAAAAGAGTGGATTCTCTGCCAGCTGTTGCAGGAACAGCTGGCATTTGAACAAGATGAAGATCAGTTTCCTTATTTTAGCAAGCCTCTGGATTTTCCTGCAGGGTTGTGTGCGAACATCTGGAGGAGTCGGGGCAGAATCTCTGATTTCTGGGTTAAATGGCAGGTTGCAGACTCTGGCTGTATTGCGCCTTGCAGGTTGTATTTGTCTGTGGGTGTGACACTTTCAGAATTAGACTGCTGGTTGAAAGGGCACACAGTGGCAATGTCCGGAAGAATGGCACAGAGGGGGATCAAGGGCGGGTCCAAACGTGTTGCTTAGCGTGTGGGGCTCAGAACCCCCGGCAGCCCTGGACTCAGTTCCTTGGACACGCTAATTGCCCTTCATTACCAGTCACAGCACCCATCACAGATGCTCTATGACCACCCTGTGACAGTTTCCCAAACGGCCAAGCCCCCCGAGATCGCCTGCATCTCCTCTAACACGGCCCACTTCCCAGCCACAGGACCCCTCCCCAAATCAGGCAGAGTCATCCACGATTTTGCTCCAAGCCAGCTTCCTCCAGGTGTGCTGGATGACAGCTCCCACCACGGGCTGTGCTAGCTGGGGCCAGGGGAGTCGTAGGGCATATTGCTGGGGAGAGACTTCTCTGAACAATGTCCATCAAAAGGGCAGCACCAGCTACTGAGCAGTGTGTGGGCTAAATTTAGCTCACTTGCAAGCTGCAATCGGCCCTCCTGGTGCTCCGTAGTGGCTACAGGTACCATTGGGCGGGAATATTTTTGAAGTTTGGGATACAGTGGGAAGGACCAGCAGTAAGAAGGACGGCAGCCCTGGGAGGATGCAGAGGGCGTGTGGCTTGTGGGATTCACCTTGCCCACTCCTGCTGCATTTGGAACAGTCCCTCTGGGGAATCTGGCCTGGTGCCAACCTGGTGGTCCCTTGGGTGCCTGCTGAAGTCATGAAACACATTCCAGACGTGCCTGTGTGAGTTTGAATGGATTTCAATTGCACACTGTAGCGCTGTGGAAGCTGGCTTACTTTTGCGGTGGCTCTTTCTTCAGTTTTCCCCCTTTGCTTTTATGCTGCCCTATTGTAATTTTATTATGGATTGTCTGCCACCCTAAAAGTTCCTTACTGATTTATGGCCTAGAAATAATCTAACTAAACTACTTAAAATAACTTCCGTGGATGGAGGACATACTGTTTGCTTCAGCTTGTTGGCTCAGAGCGATTTTCAGCAAAGATGCAATCTATCTGGGCTTGCTACTCTTGGACATATTTAATAAAAATAAACAGAATTGGCGAACCCCCGCGCATGTGTGCACACACACGTGCATGCACAAAGCAAGAATGGAAGGAGGAATGGTTAATGCCTTCATTAGTCAAATATGCCTCTCCTCCTCCCTAGCCCTTCTGTGTAGAAAAATTAATTATCCTTTGGGACCCTTGGCTTGGTATGCAGCTTTGAGTGATGATGGCTGATCTTAAAAATCAACACACTCATCTGCCCAGTTGCATGAATCCTGGCAAAATCCCACTGATAAGGAGACCACTAAGAACATGCCACAGCCCAGGGTGAGGGCAAGGGTGTTCCAGTGGGGACTTGGGAGACCCAGCTTCTATTCCCTGCTTGGCCATGAAGCTTCCTGCTGGGTGACTTTGGCCCAGTCCCTCAGTCTTGGCCTAACCTACCTGTGAGGATATAATCCTGGCGCTCTGAAGGCCATCTTGGGTTCCTCACCAGAGGAGAAAAGGCAGGCTACGAATGCTGTGCAAGAACAACTTAAGGAGATTCCTGTCACATCAGACCATGGTCTAGCGTTTCATAAGCAATGGAGGCAAGCTCAGTCTCTCCTAACCCTCTGATGGCCGAGGCTGATGGGAGTTGTATTTCAACCTCTGGAGGCCATTCTAACATCTGGAGGCCCTTAGGGCTCCTCTTTCCACCAGCTATGTATATTCGGTGGCATGAACTATTACAACAAGACAATGGTTTATATGGAGTGTGGATAGACAAGTCCACCCATGAATGGTTCCACCCATCCCAATGCAAAGCCTTCGAAGCTCAGAAGCAGCAATGAATCTCACACTGATCATGTGCTTTGCAAAGAAGTGTCCTTCCTGACATATCTTCTTCCTTTGGAGGAAAAGTCAGGAGTTTTCCGCAGGTGGGTCCTGCAGCTTGTCCCCTCAAACTCCAGGGGGCACCATAGCCCTCTGACTTCAAGAAGTTGGCCTCGATCTCCTCCAGTGAGCAGAGAGGCCCTGGGAAGCTTCCTCTCTGGGCCTTCCACCTCTTCTGCTCCAGTCATTGCCTAACACTTTGTTCCATTGCTTGACCTGGTCCTGAGTAGGAGTGAAGGAATTTGCTACGGGACAAAACCCCTGAAGAACTGCTCAGTTTGCTATTCTGTCTGCCTGACACAGGAAACTGTGGGTTTGTGAGACCAGTAAAATATCTGGGAAGCCAGTGAAATTACAATGGCAGATAACAGATGTCTTTAATAAGGGCTTGCTCCCAGACACCGTCTGCCTAACGTGTGTTTGCCAGAAACCAACATGCTTTGCACTTTCTCTTCCAGGGCGGGGGGGGGGTTGCTTAGAGGGGATGCATCCCATTCTAGTCTTTGAAATGGATTCTTCATGGTTCCCTTGAGATTCAGGGGCCAAACATTTGGTGTCAGGGCACATCTCACAGAAATACGGGATTCCAGATAGGTGTCGCTTTTCCGAGGAGCAGTCCCGATGGAAGCTAGGGCATGCCTTCAAACAGGGTTGAACTGTCCCTGCTCTCAGTGGTACAAACAAAAAGGAACCCTCCAGGCTTGGGACAGGAGCCAGTGGTCTCAGAACAAGCATCAGAAAGTGCATGGGAGTTGGCCCCAGCATGACCATGCTGGCTTGGAAATTCCCACAGGAATTTCTCTTAATGTTACTTCCTGGGTCCAAGGACTCTGTTCTGGATGCCCCCGTGAAGCCATGTTTTTTCCATGTTGTTGGAGCCAGTGTCTGTGGACGTGGACTGGGCTCTTTTAATTGGAAGAGGCTCTTCCCAGTGGAGGGGGAGGTAAATACACAGACCTGGCTGAAGGGCTATTTAGATCTCAGTCTGGGGTGATCTTTTGCAGGCGCAATGCTTGAACACGCTCACAGGACGGGGCTCATAGCTTGGGGTGCAGCGTCTCCTTTGCATGACAAGGGTCCCACTTTCACTCCGGCTTCTCCATGTAAGGCTAGGGAGGAATCCTGTCGGGAACCCAGGAGAGATGCTGCCTACCAGTGTTGGCCATACTGGGCTAGATGGACCAAAGGGCCCCCTCCATCAAAGGAGTGCTTCCTACATGCTATGTTGCACAACCGGACCTCCCTGTGTGCTGCTGAGGACTACAAATTTGCCTTGCCAGAATCTGGCCTTTGCTTCACCTTGCTGGTCCCTGAATTATTGCCTAGAACTCACGCTAATGCTGGAATCTCATGTCACCAAGATCACCCAGGACAACAGATCTCTTCCTTCAGGATGCCTCTGGACTCCTGTGTTGAGGGTTTGTGTGCTGGGAGATTATAGAAGCATCAAAACTACTCTTAGGTGCAGAACTATATTCCAGATTTTGTTTACATCACTGAAAAAGGACAAGTTTCTAGACCTTAAGGCTGCACATTGCTTGCAGTCACCTCCAAAGTTAGAAGCTAAGGTTTTAGGTGGAGCATCGACACCCTGTATAGCTCCTCCCTGTGACCAGCAACATTAGAACAAATGATTCAAAATAATCCAAAGAGCAGAAAGTCCTGGGTACAGCATCCCATTTATTTTCTGATGTCGAACACCAGAGTTTTTCTCCTGGAATCACCCAGGATCAAGGCATGTTTCTGAGGCATTCATGTGGAATAACGAACCTTGTAGGGAGGAAAGGAAGAAAGAAGAAATGCTCCTGCCTCAGTTAATTAATAAAGGGAATGTGGGAAGGAAGGTGAAGAGACAGGGGTAATTTTATGCACTGCCAGTCATCCAGGGAGAGGCTCCAATTTCTCTCTGTGCTGTTTCTTTGCCTTTTCAAGATGGAGCACTGAAAGTGAGAAATAAAAAGAATCAGATTAAAAATCAGCAACCCAACTGACAGGGAACAGCAAGAGAGGAAGGAAAACTGCTTTTAATATCCTGCTGACATATTTTCTCCTTCTGAATAAACAAAACCAAAGGTGCCTTTAAAATATTAGCTTCCTTTGGAACAGGTTGCTGGAAAGGACCACCTGAGCCAAACCTTGATCCAGATGCTAGCACTTCAGTTCTTCCCCAACCTTTACTATTATCCCACATCCCCCTGAAAAAAAATTAATTCGAGCTGCTTGGTATGTACTTGATATATGCTCCAGGTCACCTTTGCTGAGCGAGACGTGTTCCCAGGCAACTCACCAAGGAAACTATAGGATGAGCTCCTCTGAGGTTGCAGGAGATTCAAGCAGACGTAACGGTGCAAGTTTGGCAGTGCTGGAGACCAGAAGCCTTTGCAGATCTGTTTGCAAGGCTGTCTCGAACCGCCACGTGTTGGTGTCACCCGTTCAAGAATGGCTCTGAGTCAGAAGCATTTTAGCCCTTTCCTTCTTTTTCTGAACGTGCAGACCAAGAATAGCTTCTACTGTTCACTCTCACCTCCCACCCAGCCAACTTTTTCCTCTTCTTGAGGAGGAAATTCCTCTTCCAGTCCTGCTTGCGATGCCTTAGAGGGCCATCCATGCACTATTCCCCAAAGGCAAGTCTTCTGAGCAAGACCGAAGTACTTGCGCTCGGCCTAGAGGCAGATGGGTTGCGAAGAATGCTGGACTTAGGCCATCCTTCCCCAACAAAGGACCCTGGAGATGAGTTGGGCTGCAGCGGTCAGGATCGCTGACGTAAAGTCGGGCCTGATGGGAGCTTTTGTCTGGGGCATCTGAAGGGGTCCAGGTGGGGACAAGCTGGGCTACAGTCTTGCCCATTTCGAGGAAGGGCAGCTTCACATATTACAGAGCAGGAACCTTGTGGCTTTCCGATGGGTGAAGCACTGGCCGCCTGCACGTCACAGCAACGAGATAGTGCTACCCAGTTCCCATGTGCTGGGCAGGCATACTCGGAGAGGTCTCTGGCCTTCTGACCTTGCATTCGGGTTGCCCGTTGGACCACCTGTGGGAGTCAATGCATGGGACGAGACGAACCATTGGCTTGGATCCAGCCAAGCTCTTCTTCAGTCCACCTGCTAGAGTATGTGCACAGCTGTAGACACCACAGGGCCATGCATGATATTTTGAGGCACACACTTTTAGCACAGCACCTTTCCAGGCATGTGCACCCAAGAGAGACAGAACATGCAGCCAGCCTCTTGCTCAAACGTCCCTGCTTTTGACGTGCTTCAGCCCCAGCCAGCTTACCAGCGAAGATTAATGTCTTTGTTCTTGCTATTGTTTCTTGTGTTCGGAACATGTCAAGCCAGATGAAGGATACGTAGATCACGGTGCTCCCTTCCAGCATTTTAATTGGTCCTGTCAAGCCCCCCCAAATATTGTGGCCTTTGCTCAGTGTTTAACCCTGCCCATCTCTCGGCATGTAAGGTGTCAGCTCATCAGTCTGTCACAGTTCAGTCTCTCCAGCTATTTAGAGAACGTTCGGCTCTGTCTTCACACATCCTTGTCTTTTTGAAGTTATTACCCAACGCAGTTTGGCTGTCTGTTGGGAGAGCAAGTTCTCCTTCTGCCTTCCTCTCTGCACTCTGCATTCAGCTTGCATCTAAGTACCCCCCCCCCCCATTAGTGCTCTTATGGCACCTTTGCCGAGCCGCCTCATCCAGGCTAGGCCTGCACATTGTGCTATATGAGAGAGTTGCAGCCGCACCCTCGAGAAAGATGCAGCGGTAGTGGGAGCTCCATGCGTGCATGCACTCTGGTAAGCTGCCCAGAGTACATGGACTATTGGACAGCCCAGGGATAGATAAATAAATAAATAACTGAATAGGCAAAAATGCATGCACAGATGGATAAACAAATAAACAAAAGCACAGCCTGCATTTTGGAATTTCCTTGGTGTCAGCGTTATAGAAGGACCTGCCTTGGAGGTTTCCATGAGGACTAGCAGCACCAAAATTAGAGTTCTGGTGTTAGGAAACCCTTTCTGAGTTTGGAGCTCCATCTAGGCAGAAGTGGGCAGATTCAGGTCTATTTTTGCCCCCCTCCCACCATGCTCACCTCTTTTGCAGGCGGCTATTCTGCAAAACAAGCTTCTGGCAATATGTTTGAAGCACCAACAAGGCCAGATCTAGCTTATTTGAAAGCTGCATTTGACCCTCTTAGGGTTCCATGGTAGCTGTGTGGTGCTTGTCCCTTTTCTATGGTTCCAAAGGAGTTTCGGTATAATTTATAGGCCCCTGGATCTGGAACATGTCGGGACACCACAGGGTTGCTCGCTTGCTGCTTTTATTGCTAAATTGCTGTTTTTCTCCTTTTAGTCCATTGCTGCTCTTGTTGTGGTTGTTAGGTTAATTGCTTGATGCTTTAAATTTAGTTAAAGTATTTGGAAAAATAAAATGTAATTATGAGTTGTCCTGAGAGTACAGATTTGAGCTAAAGCGTGGGCTGGTAAGCCTGTTATTTTATTATGGGACTGTTTTGGTGTTTTAATAACAATATACTCCTCCGTGAGGGTAAGACACCCCCAGGCTAGTGCATTAAATCTATTATATAACAATAATGATAGAATAAAATTATGCATGCTGTGGAGAAAGTAGAGAGAGAGATATTTTTCTTCCTCTCTCATAATACCAGAGCCCTTAAGGCTAGAATCCCGGGAAGCTGCTTGGTGGGAGATTCAGGACTGAGAAAAGGCAGGTCACTTGTATTTGGCACAAACTCTGGAATTCACTTCCAGAGGATGTGGTGATGGCCACCAGTTTGGACAGCTTTAAATGGAAAGCGGACAAATTCATGGCTGCTAGTCCTCATGGCTCCTTGGTACACCCATTGCTGTGGAATGTGGAGGGGCAATATTCCTGCACTCATGTCCTGCTGGTGGGATCCAGATGGGGCAGCTATGTGGCTGCTGTGTCAACAGAATGCTGGGCTAGACAGTCCCTTGCTTTTAAGGAGAGAACTCTTGTGAAAGTTTTTATTTCAGTCTGCCTAGGGATAATATGGTGCACCCAAACCTTTTTGTCATCTGCTGGTGGTTTTAAGTGCATGGCTTTTAAATGCTAATTTCTTGGATTTTTCCGGGCCCTGAAATTCATGTACCTGGTGCATAGTAAACATTAAAAGAATGCAGGCTGGAGATCAGGCTGTAACTTGCCAGGTTGGCATCGTTCCCCTTTTCTGTGTCTTCAGCTGTGCAATCCTCATGATGCTCAAAGCCAACTCCAGTGGCCAAATGCCTCCACTGTGCTTGAGATGGAGGAGAAGAATGATGTAAGCTGCCTTGAGCTCTTCGTAGGAAAAAGGCAGGATATAAATCGGGGGGAAAATTGCTGGGGCCAATAATGAGATCCTGGGTTCAGCCAATTCAGACCCAAGGGGAGCATCGGGTCTGGGCTGGCTGCCACTCTGCAGGTGGAAACAGCCAGGAATAGGCCTGGGTCTCAGTCCGGTGGACCGTCTTTCATCCCACACGTCACTCACTCCCCATTGCGCACCCCCAGCAGCGAAGAGATCCAATTACTTGCAATTATTGAACTGTTGCGCCCAGTGCAGGGCAGGGGAGTGTAAGAGAGGAGGCACAGCACTGTTGGTTTATGAAATTAGAAATCTCGAAAAAGGCTCCTGCTGTACAAGTCAAGAAAAGGGGACCCAACTTCAGCAACATTTTATCGGTGGCTTCACTAGGGGAGATTGGACTTGAAAGCCTGGCAGTCCACAGCTCGCTATCTTGGTTTTGCACCTTTGCTGCCATTTCCGCCTGTGAGGGGTTTTTGTTCAGCTCCTTTGGAGATATTTTTGTACACTTGGTGAATTCTGCCTGCAGAGATCTTAAGCAGAATTTTGGCAGAGTGTGCAGGGAAGGTGGCACAGAATACTTCTTCCATGCAGCAGGAGGAAGAGAGTGGTGGATGTCCTTTGCAGGATCTTAACCAGGGCTCTTTAAGGGTTCTTTGGGGATCCTGGCAACATGGACCTCAGCCATTCCACTAGGGATGTGTGGCAAGCAGAAATCTCTTGGGTTTCAGACTGGAGGACATACACAAACTCTCAGGAATTACTAATCTTGAACTTAAAAGATCTTTGACCTTATCCTGAACAAGGATGCTTAAGTTAGGCCATTTCCATTTTTGGACAATCAGGGTTTTCGATCCTAACCTGAATCTTAACCCTGAATCTTAACAGGGTGGCTGAAAGGCATTGCTAAATGTGTTCCTGCTTACCTTGCACTTTGTCTGCCCAGCTAAGGATAATCTAAGGCCTCTGGGCATAAACAAGGCTATTATGATTTCCTAACCTTAACAACCCAAAGCTTAACCTTAATGCTAATATGTAGGTAGTACCCCTTCCCATCCAGATTACATGCAGTTTGTTGTCATGTCACACTTTCTGTTCAGTTAGACCACACTCACTTTGTCTGCTTTATTTAGGCTAACTCCAGGCCACTGGACCTGGTGGAGGAGCAAGTTTTACTAACCCTACGCAGTCTAACTCTGACTTGCTCTTGAGACCTGGGGTACCTGCAAGAAGCCAGCAGCTGCAGGAACAGTCCTGACTCTACAAAATCAGTTGCTTGCAGCCCATCTAGCTGAAAGGCTGCTCTCCATGGTCCTGAAGCTGGACTCACTGCCCCTCCCTACATCAGAGATGAGGACCGCCTAGATTGTGGCTTAAATTTTCCTTAACTATTGCCTATATTGCCTAGAGCTGATGGGATTTGCACTCCAACCTCCAGAGGACCAAACATTCCCCAAAATCCACCCCCGCCACCTTACATTCTGGGCTGGAATCCTGAACCGGTGGCACAATTGGACGGCATACAAAGGTTCAAATAAATACATAAATAAATAAATCTGTACTACTCCAGAGTAAATCTGCCCACCACCAATACCATGCCCCCTTGCTTGAGCTGTTGTCTAATGGGGATGATGGAATCTGCAATGGGACAAGATAGCATCACACTGGCTTTATTTCCCTAATAGTGTTTTGGAGAAAACAGGCCGAGACCGAAATCATGGCGACATTTAGAAGACAGGCAGGATCTTGCAGCAGCAAAGCAGTGGGAGAGTCACATTCTGATTATGCGTAATATTATGCATGCGTAATATTTCTGCCACACCATGTCATTCCATCAGCATGCTCATAAATGCAAAACCTTCCTTCTGCCCCACCTAAATATATATATGCATGTGCAGATATATTTGTGCCAGACATAGGACTATATTCCAGCCAAGCAGCCCTTTCTCATTCAAAGTGGAGACACTTCATTACATGTGGCACTGAATTCTGAAGTGTCGGGGAGGAAGCTGCCTTTTCCCCTTTAATTGATTCAACTTGCTTACTTTTAAGCTTTCTTCCTTGCTCCTCTCCCTTATTTGTTTCAATCTGCTTCAGCTTCTGACTGTCTCGCTGCTGTTGGGAGACAAGCAATTTTTTTCTTATGCAAAGAAACAGACGTTTGCATCTTGCCCCAGCCTCTTGAGAAACGACTGCATCAGGAGATAAACAGGCAGGCTTAAATTGTTCCAGGGTCACCAGGATCCGCTCTGGCCTCTGTTTTCAAGCTCAGGGCCAAAGAGCAATGCTGATGGAATTCCTTCCATTCAGATTTCTCAGTGGATTTCACAGTTACCTGCCACAAAGTTCTACACACAATTACTCAGAAAGCCTCACTGCACTCAGTGGAACAGACTTCCAGGGATTGTGTTGAATCTCATGGTCTAAACCTGACCCTCTGGGGTACTCCAAACAGCCCCCTCGCTTCCTTTGGCCCTTCCCTCTTTCCCTGACTGCTGGCCATTTGGTGGATTCCAGATCTGCATCTTTCCCTCCTATCCTAAAAGGCTGAAATATCTCTCCTAAGACTTGATGACTGGCAGTTGGCGTAAATGAAAATAAGTTGATATTGGTATTTTGGTCTTGTCTCCTCTATTCTTGTGAACACTGGTCCCCTAGAAAGTGGAGGGAGCGGGGGAGAGAGCAAGCAAAGACTGAAGCAAATTTTGTGATGCATGGATCTATTCCAAGATGGCTTTTAGATACGCTCCACGTTAAGCAACTAGACAAATGGGATGGTACACAGGTCAGAGCTAACCCAAGAAAAATAATGAGATTCAACAGGCCATATCTACTTATCCCAAGTTCAGCACTGGAGCACTGAGCTTAGAATAATGAACAGTAAAGCAGATTTCTCCAACAGTTGGGTAACTTTAGAGGATCTCCACTCATCGTAGCTCGAACACCAGGGCATTTAGAGAGGCTGGTCCTGGTTTATCTTTTCCAAGCATGGAGCAATGGGATTATTCTTTTACAGCACAATCCTATGATGCTAAGATAGGAGAAAAAACTGCAATGACCATGTCTCAGATTGTATCTGTGTCCAGATGTTCCATGTGTACGTATATGAAGCAAGAGGGAGGGAGCGAGAGAATGGTTTTTTCCTATGCTGTCTTAATTCATCCCAAAGTGCTCTTAGTTTCTGGTTCTGTAAACTCACAATTCGGTTCGTACAGTGGGATTTCCATTCCATGCAAAAGTACATGGAAAAGGGGCTGTGCAGAATCCAAGTTCATCCCAAGAAAATAGATTTCTGCCCATGACACGACATTTTAGAAAGTAATGAAATGCTCACATGGTGCATCCTCAACTTATGGAGTTCACCTTCACAAGATGTGGGGAGGGACACTGACTTCTGGAAAGGCTTTACGAGGTGAGAGGTGTCCATGGAGGATGCAAATAGAACTTCTGTTTCCAGGGACAGGTTTGCCACGTGTGTGCCAATACTGGGAGGGCGTGATTGCCTTTGCGTCTCTTTGTGGTCATCCCAGAGACATTTGGCTGGAGAATCCGTGAGAGAAGAAAGGTGCCAGAGACCAGACGGACCTTTGGGCCTGATCCGTCAGGACTCTTCTAATGTTCCTAAAAGCTTCACGTCCTCACTCAGCGATTTCAGTGACTCAGAACTGCGACTTTGTTACTGACACGGGTCTCCCATCAAACCTGGCTCAAATCCACTATCTTTGCTCTCATCAGCCACTGTTGGAATGTCTTTCCAGCCCATAACAAATTTTGCAGAGGAATCATAGCCTTTTAATGCACCTTGTTGCATCATCACCACACCCAAAGTCTACCCATACGGTGCTTCTGTAGATCAGGTGACCACAGGGCTGGGTCATGTGCTTGCTGATCACCTGATCAACTGGCTACGCTACCGTAAACCACCTGGAGCACTACTATTTATAATGTTTCTATACAGCTCCACACACAAAGAGATTCTGGAGTGGTGAACAAGTGATAAAAACTGGGTTTAGATAGCATGATGACCTGCACTCAAGGGCTGAGTATTGTTGATCAGAGGACTCTTGCTGAAACATGGGTTGCTATGTTTTCTGAACCTAGCTGAGATAACAACCCATGGCGAACAATCCACAGTTCACAACCTGCAGTCCATGGCTGGCTCCTGCTTAAGAAACCATGGCTTGCTAGCACAGCTGGGTTCTGACAGCACCGCAACAGCCCACGTTCAACCAGTACTGAACCGCTGAGTGTCCGAACCCAATTGTAGAGGTAAGCTGTAAGGTCCATAGTTAAAAAGGGCTAGCCAATCAGCAATGCATTCTTGCAAACATGATCCCGGAGATCAGATATATACAAAGAACACTAAATCATCTTGCCCTGAACAGGCATGCCAGCCAGGCCCTTTCAAAGAAGCTCTGATATCATTTGCTGAAATGTAAATTTCTGCTTCTGAATCAATTGATGACAAGAGGCTTTTTAAAAAACATTAGGCAGGGGGAGGCGTAATTAAAACCCGATAAGAGAAGATTGAAAAGTGTGACAGGGTAGTAAAGGCGCTGTAATCCCTGGGCCGCTCCAAAATGCTTTAGCAATAAAATCACGAGGCACTGGCAGCGGCACAAAAGGAAATTGGCAGGGTAAAATATTTCTCTCCTTGCTGCGTCCCATTTACATGTTTATAATAGAGGTTTTTAAGCCCCTAATGAGAAGGATGCTCATTGTGGGAAGATGATGATTAAAGCACAGACAGGCGCGATTGCAGGCAATCACAAAGGGGGTGTTAATTACATCAGAGGAACAGAGGGCAAGCGAATCGTGCATGGCTGTGATGGCTCGCAGGCCCCATGGCAGCAGATGACCCCTGCCCTCCCTCCCCACTCCCCAAATTGTGCAGAAACTTTCCCTTACTAATTCACAGCTTCAGCAAAAGAAAAAGCAAAGACCAGGAAGAGAAGCCACACGCAAGCTGCAAGAGGGAAACAAAAACCACAAAACAAAACATTGCTGGAGTTTAAAGGTTTGGGAGGGAAAAATAGAAAGGAAAATCTATCCAGCTGTTGCTTTTGCAAACTGGAAGAATTTCAGACTAGCTTTGTAAATTGTGCTGCAGATGTCTTGGGGGGCAAATGAGATGCGCCAGCACCAGCTGCCTTTGTTTGCTCGTGGCCCTGCCCCATTTATTTGGAATGCAAGTGCGTGGGAGGCTAATTTAATGGGAAAGACGGGTGCCCAGGGAATCTGCATTTCCCCTCTTCACTCAGGTGAGTCCAGCCTCAGATGGACTCACCTGAGCATTCTGTGGAAAGGCTTCCTTGAGTCCAGTGCTGGCTTTCACACCTTGGCCACCTTGATGTCATTCTGAGATGCATACTGTCCATGCGGCACAGAAGGTGGTAAAGGTGATTCCACAGTGGCATTCCCAACACTGGTCCTTTCCAGTTGTGCCGCGATGCCAAAGGACAAAGGAAGAGCCTCGCTTGGCAGAGCAAGGGTCCATGTGATCCAGCACTCCGTACACATGGGGGCAAACCCGCCGTCCACAGGATCGCTCAAGCAGGAGGGGTGCAAGCTCCCCAGCAACTGGTGCACAGCGGCAAATGGAAAATCCGACAGATCCCTCCTTGCATCATGGACACGTCAGCCAAACCGCGGCTGACTTATTCAAATATGTAGATGAAACTCCACCTCGCCTTGCCTGCCTGTCACCTCCTTTCACAGCTCTCTTCAGTTCTGGGTCACCAGCCTTCAAACCTCCTCTTTTGTCACTTCTTGCTTGTCAGAGGCTTCAGCTTGAGACCCAGCACCAGGCCTTCCGCAGATTAACTGCAGAAATGGAAGGAATTGCAATTGCACAATGGAGAGAACACCATGGTGTCGTTTTTGGTTTTAAGTCAAAGGGCTGAAGAAAGAGTGGAGGCCGCAAGAAGTGCAAAGAGTGGAAGGGTCAAGGGTTAAATTGTAGAAAAAGCCCCACTGCCATGATGGGGAAAAGGAAACACAGTCGGAGTGGAAGATGTAGCTGCCCTCTCCCTTTAAATAGATGCATCAGCAGAGGCCCAAGTGAGCTCCTGCCAAAGCACCAATATCCAAATTTAATCTTTCCTTCATGGAGCAATTAAGGGAAGGGATACAGGCTCTGAAACACAGCCCAGAGGACAAGTGTGTATATTTCATATCGTTCTTCACTTTGCAAGTCCCAGACAAACCAGTGGAATGGGCGGGGGGAATGACAGCTTTATCTTAATAATAAGAGGTGGTGAATAAATCTACTCTTAGTGAAGGGAAAAGGAGTCGCTTAGTAGGGAAAGGAGGTGGCAGCGTGTCGGAAGGGGAGTGTGCCGGCCTGCAACCGGGAGGTCAAATACAATGTGGCTATTACTTTGTGACAAGGACCCCCCAAAGGGAGCAAGCAGGGGACCTAAGGCCCATTTGGTGCTCAAGGGATCCATTCCTGCCGAGCAAATTTGAAGAAGTGGAAGCTCAGATGGTCTATGCACACTGGCAGCTGCATCACCAAGGGCCAGTGGGCCTCAAGCGCCATCACACTACAGCGTGTGCTCTCTCGAAACCCCGGCCGTGCACCAACGAAATGCCCATTCGGCAACAAGCAAAGCTGATACCCAAGCCTGGACAGCTCACACTGTGGGTGCCTGCTTGGTAGGGCTTGGGGGAAAGGGCCTCCGTGTGCTTGGGAAGTCCCGTTCCTCTTGCCTCCTGGCTACCGATATTCTTGCAGATCTATCAGCCACAGGCTTGAAGAGACCACGGCGTGGTCCTCTGAAGAGCCATTAAACTGGTCTCCTTTGTCTCCGTGTGGAAAGGGGCCTGGAGCCAGTTCCGAGAGGCGGCCCTACAGCCGGCGTACTTGTAATGAGTTTAATTCTCCCCAGAGTTGCACTCACTTGTTGCTGTGTGCAAATACTAATAATGGAAGGTTTACCCAGGAATAACAACAAGAGAGGCTTGTAAAAACAAGACTTTTATTGATTTATGTATGTGTTTCACTTAAAGTATTTTTAAGTCTTTTCACCAAAAAGGCTCCTGGAGCGGCTTACCTGTATTTGGGAAACAAGGTAGTCCCTCCCTGCTGGCTTAAGATTCAAAATGAAATGAAACACGAAAGGGAGGAAAGGATGAGGAAAAGGGGGTGATGAACAGGCTTTCTCCAGGGCGGATGGAAAGAGCCCACTTCCCCTCTCAGTGGCATCTCCTTCTGTTCCCACCAGCTGGTTTCTGGCAGGGACGGTTCAAGGAGAAGGACCCTCCATGGGCCTGGCCTTTCAACAGCTGTCCCTCCAGTCCCACTCAGCAGGATACCAGAGTTAACTGGAACTAGGATGGTTGAACATCACTGAGGAACTAACCAGCTCTCCTGCTGGCAATGAGGCCTAATCTTGCTTGCTCCAGCTGGGAATGTGTAAACGAGCAGCTCTTTCTTAAATGAAAGCCTTCCTGGAGATGCGGCTGTGTTCACACAGAGCATCACTCCAGCCTGAACCATGCGCTTCCTTGGATGTTGCCTCCTGTGACTTTCTTGCGAAGGAAGGGTCTCCAATCAAACCAGGGAGGGGAAGGCAGAGGGGCCCTTCTTGAAAGAGGAGGGCTGTCCTGAGTTCGAAACCGATAATGCAAATGATCCCATTTGCGTTAGTGGTGTGGTCCCTCGGTGTATTTACCGGGAAATGAATTCCAGGTGAAATTAGCATTTAGCGGATGCATAAGCTGAGAGGAAAGCAGGAGGGCTTTTTCTGTCACCTGTGGCTCGACTGCATAATCTCACTTCAGATCCTTGGAGAAGGCTTCAAAGGAGCCCAGAGATCAAAGTGAGGGGAGAATAGGCAGCGGCCATGAGGAAGAGATGAAGGAGCAGGAAAGCAGTGGAAGAGGGCACCATTTTAGGAGGTGGGGCAGCTATTGGCCATCATTTTATGCAGAAGAAACCAGCATCAATGGCTCCTGCTGTTGCTGCTGTTTAGCACGCTTTATTTTTGCTGTGCTAGTTGAGCAGGGAGACAAAGGTCCTCTTGCCACTGCACCAGGTTTTTGCCTCAGTGAAAGCAGCCCTCCATTTTCAGAGGGGCAAGCACAGGCAAAAAAATGAACAGGGGACTGGATATCTACCCTATCGGAAAAGGATGATGCATCTGGGAGCTTTTTAGTTTAGAAAAAAGGCAGTTCTGTGGAGAGGATGCATGTGGGCATTTTAACCCTCTGTAGCAGTTTGCCACCAACACTTGGTGGCAAAGCTACCAGCACTGAATGGAAAAGCCCTTGCATATTTTCCAACCCACATCCTGAGAATATCGTCTGAGGCTCTTTACTAAGCAAGTCCACGTAATGAGATTGGTTGTGTAGCTACCCATGAGCAGGCCTTCTCAGGGGTGACCCCCAAATTGTGGAATGCCTGTCCTAGAGAGGCTTGCCTGGTGCCCACTTTGGTGACTTTCTGGTGCTAGGCAATGGCTACTGTGCCCCCTGGTCTTTTGAACAGCTCTATGTTTTGATTTTCATCCTATGTATAATGCAGCATGTAAAAAAAAAAATCTTTATTTGCTAAAATTATGTTAAACCAATGTTGTTGCTTTTCAATCTTAAATAGCCATCTTTTGGCTCTGTTGGTTCTGTTGTACTAGCTTTTATTGGGTATGTTGCCACGAGAGCTTCAGCTGTGGGGTAACTCGTAAATTGAATCCACAGGGACATGAATAATAACTGGACCGTCCCCTTTGAGAAATAGGGCACTGGGCCAGATGGATGTCTGAGCTGACCAGCAGGGTTCGTTGCACGCTTGAGCCGGCATTGCAAGCAGGTCATTGCTAGAACTGTCATCTGTGAATCCTGGTGGCATGTTTCACTAGTTGACTAGATGGCTTCACCTTGCAGTCTTGGGAGGATGTAGTGGAGGTGAAAGGGATTTTGAACAGAGAGTAACAAAGATGACAAAGGACTGACAGCAAGATGTACAGGGAGAACTACCCAAGGCACCAGTTTCTATTTAGCCTGAGGAAGGAAGAAGATAAAGGGCCAATGTGACAAGAGTTTTCAAACACTTAAAAGACTGTCCATAAAAATGATGGAGCGCAACTCTTTGCGGCTGTCACACAGGGAAGGAGAAGAGGCACAGGGTTTAAATCATCATACCTAGATTTATACATTAACATTCAGAGAAAACACCCCCTCCCTATACACACCGCTTTTCTAGCTATTAAGGTTGCTAGGCTGATGGAACAATTCACCAAAGGGAAGTAAGGGAATCAAAATTTGCCAAACAAGCAGTCTATAGAGATATTATGGAAGAAAGGTTTCCAGTCTTGAAGGCAGGACCTGAGCAGGATGACCCAAGCCCAGGTTTTCCATGAATCCAAAGCAAAATAGTGACAACCCAACAGTGCTCAACTATCCAGAACAGGCTTGTGATAGCTGGGGGAAGCTGCTAATGGCTGGTGCATTCCTTTTGGACATTCAGTGAGAGATGCTGCTTTCAGAGAACAGAGTGACCTTGAGAATTAGATTTGGAGCCTAGCATGATTCAATAGGGCAGAGCTGTCCACACACAACTGGTGTGTGTGTGTGGCTTGTACCACTCCCAAGTGTGGCTCCCACCAGCCCTGAAATTCATCAGGGTCCAACTTGGTCCCCCTTCACTTCAAGTAAAATGACATCCACTAAGGTTTCAGAGTGCCCAACGAGTTAATATTGGATTATCTGGGCACTTCTCCTTTGGCTGAACCCATTGGGTCCATGTATGTATGTACGTATGTATGTATTTATTTATTTATTAGCAGCTATGTTGCCCTGAAAGGATCAAAATTAACCTGCGAATGAGCCTGCTGCTGTTGTTGTTGTTTTAAAATTTTCATCCCTTTGGTCCCCCATGTCTCCTCTGGATGCCATTCTGTTTTCTTAATCCGCATTTCTCTTTCTGGCACCGGGGCAAGTGTGCGCTGCCTGTGGGCCAAACAGGCCAGGCCTGGCATGGGGGGCTAGTCCAAGGCTCAGCTCTTTCTCTGTCTCAGTTGCCCATTCATAAAATGGGGAGGCCTGAACCATCTTACGGGGATGCTGGGTGGGGAAATGCTGCACCCTGCTGTGCGAACCAAGTTCCAAATGAAAAGCATTGCATATTGATAGCAGGATGGGCCAGACATGACAAGGATAATTCCACTCGGGCTGCTTTTGCTGACTGGCAGTGGGGTGGAAAGAGAAAAGAACAGATCAAGATTCATTGGTCTAGTTTAGCAGCGTTATGCCAAAGAGGATATTTGGGTTTTCAGATTACAGCCTTTGCAATGCAGCCTGGGGAGCAGTGATGAAGGACAATAGCTGACCCACAGGGAAGAAGGCTGGAGAGAGAAAGCCCCCCTTGCTTTATGTGCTTCTCTGTCTTTTTGCCACTGTGACCCCCTCTCACTATTCTGCCTCCGAATTTTAGTGGCAATCCACTACAGGGACTAAGGAAGGGCAAATTTGCTTCATTGCCAGATTAAGCATTGCCCCTTTCGGACTTCGTGGCCATTTGCCATGGATTTTTTGGGGGCCAATCGCTTGTGTGGCAGGCACTGCGCTGCCAGATGTGAACCCTGTGGGAGCAAGAGTGCATCCCATGGAGGGGTTGGGGGCGGAAATTGCCTGCACCCCCTCTCCAACATCACCCTTCAAGATGTAAGACACCAGTATTGTAAGAGTGGGGAACCTGTGACTCTCTAGATATTTTGGCCCAGAACTTCCGTTAGTTCTAGATAGGAGAGCCAAGTTGCAGAATGGAGGGTTAAAAGAAATCTATTACTGGTTCGTTGGAAGGAAAGATGGGTGAAGGGACAGATGAGTAATTGGGCTGGACCAGAAACTTCTCCCATTAGTAGTATAACTTCCACTGGAGATTGAATAGGATGAGCTCAAGGAGCAAACAGAGTAAAGATTTTTCCTAAACTGGGGGAATCTTCCCCTGATAACTCAGAAACCTCATTCCAGAGGAGGAGGAGGCAGCAGTGGCAGCAACATAAAGAAGGCTGGATCTTTGCACCCATAAACTAGCTTCTAATTTTGTAAATCCATATTTCCTCCACCTTCCCCTTCCATTGGAGATGAATGCTTTAAAAAGGTAATGAATGGACCGTTATCTTAATGAAGACCAAGAGTCTAGCGGCACATCTGGAATTGGCATAATGCATCCCTTTTGCAGGCCAGTTCTGCATTGCAAAATTCTTTTATTTTAGGCTTTGTTGGGGTGGAGAGACTGGTATTCTTTGTCCTTCATAGTTCACAAGGAAAGATCTTCCTTGGGAGTAAACCATAGTGGCTATTTATCCCCTGAGTGCTTTCTCCCCCCTCGCCCCCCACTGCAATTAAATGGTTTTTCCCTACACAGAGACACTCTTCTGGAGTTACAACACACATTGGCTCCTTTCTCCTTTCTTTTCCCTTCCTGCCTTTGTGTGCTCATAATGAATTGCAAGGAAACGCCACTGAGAGATGTCAGAACAATTTCTATTAAACATAATTTCCTAATGAAAAGGTTACAAGTAAGTGTGTCACAGCTAATCAGTATCTAATGCTCTGTGCAGAGTAGCTAGAGCGCAAAACAGTGCAGACATGTTCATCCCAGGCAACCTGGCTGCGTCCATGTCCCCTACAGGCCCATGTGATCACAAGAAGCAGCCTTAGGCAGTTGCTAGGGCAACCGGCATTCCATCAGGACTCACCTCCAATGTCTTCCATGGGCTGCCATCTTTGTTTCCAGCCGTGGCCCAGAAGATGACTCCATGTCTGAGCATTGTGTACATTGGTGGGGGAATGGTTCCTACTACTGGAATATGGTGCTTGCCCAGTTTTTCTGGCAGTAGCCAGGACTAGAACCCCCTCCATGTGCTTAGAAGCTGAGTTGACCTCTGGGGCAGTGTGAAGGAAAAAGTCCCTGACTGCAGCAGCCAACCCCACCAAGACCTTCTCTCTTGCTCCCGCAGCAATGGGGCAGTTTCCCGGTCCTCCTTTGATGGCACTTGAAGACCTCTTCAGTGCAGGAGATGTCTGGGTGATGCATCAGAAAGTAGGGGAGCAGGGGATGGGCAAGCCAGTAGAACCATTTCCACCTACTGCAGGGTGTCAGGCAGACAGACTAGCCAAAGGCCCCATTGAGAAAATGTCTAGGGAAGGGGTGTCAGCTACCCCATGACTGTATGCAGCCCAGCCTCACTTGATTGCTCTCATTCTTTCTTCTCCTTGCTTTGCCCTTCCCTCTTCTTTCTGTTGAAATGTAGGTTGTCATCTCCCCGGGACTGGGACCTGGCACCTGAAGTAGACCAGTCATGCATCCTCTTTTAAAGATGATAGTCTTACTTTTTGAAAGGCTACCAGAGGTTGGCCCTCTATCTGAAGATGCTCCCTATTTAATAAAGAACCTTTAAGGTTCCATCACAAATGAGTGGCAGGAGGGGCGGATGGAGCAGGTGAGCACGACACAGCTCACCTTGACACAGTCCATGGTGAAGCTGCTCATTCAGAGAAGTTCTCTGTTCTTCTTTTCCAGCAGGGCTCTTGGGATTTAACAGGAGCAATAGGAAGAATGAGAGATAATGGCACGTTCCTAGTTGCCACATTGATTACTGGAGGAAAGGTTCAGGTTACTGCCAAAGGCATAGGAGCTTCCAGAAAAGAAAAGCTGGCAACCTTGGTTCTGTGTATTTCATGCTGGTATCAACAGTGATGTCCATCATCAAATGACAGCAAGCCATAGTGAGTCGGACTCCAGTGCCATGACACAACTTGCATTTCCCTGTGTAAAAGAACATGACCTTTGGCAAGGTATTCCCCTGCCATGTCTTTGCTTAGTTTTCCCCTCCCAGGATAGGAAGCAGAGGCACAGGTAATGAGTCAGGAGGCAGAATTACAGCTTGTAAGGCCATTGGAGAACCTTAAAAAAGGCCCCGGAGAAGCTGAAGTCTTATTATGAGGGTTGTAAGTTCTTTCCAAGCACTTAAAGGGCTAATAAATTCCCAGCCTGGGAGATTTTGCTAGAGCAGTTCAGTGCAGAAAACAGGAGGGGAAGAAAAATGCTGAAGAATGGAAGCTCAAGAGCTGTGATCCTGCACTGGGCCAGCAAGGGGTTGCTGAGTGGGAAAGTGGCCATCCGTATTACTGCAAGTAGAGCTTTTCAGTGAACGATGAGCCCAGGGATCAGTTCCCCAAACCCACAGGCCCTTCCCACCATCCCTTCCATGGTGGACAGCAAGATGTGGTCCACGCTCATTTTCAGAAGGAGACCTGCAGAATTGCCAGTGTGATGTTGGCTGTGAGGGGGACCAGGGATGGAGTGCTCCAGGAGCATCTTGTGTCAATGGAGTGGCCACCTGGCTGTGCTGGAAGGGGAGCGCTCTTCAATAGCATCTGTTGCTCCCACTTCATGGACCCTTCCAGTGCTCCTTGCCCTTCATGGACCCTTCAAGGCCCTTTGCTCTGTTCTTGAGCCCCATCTGAGTGAGTCAATCGGTGCAGCTAATGCGGACACAGACACAAATGCCTCTGAGTTTTTATAGGAACTCTAAAAGCCTCGGCATTTGTGGTGAACTCCATTTGAGTCTGGAAACAGCATGAAGCCAACGCTGACTGATTCAACCTTCTCCCATGAGGAGAGGCTTTTGTGCTATTCAGTAGGAGATTGCTCCTAATAACATGCTTAATGTTACATCTATTGTGATGCTCGGGCAGGGCTCTTTCCCATCATCTGCTAGCTGATTGTTTTACCTGAAGATGCCAAGACCTGAACCTCGTACCTTCTCTGTACAGTTCCACTGTGGCTCCATCATCTTCTGCTGGCGGTGGCTGATGCAACTGTGCCCAAAATGGAGCTGATAGAGGGCGTCAGGTTGGGGAAGGCTGGAAGAAGGATTCTGTTTTCACCCTAGTTGCATGATCCTCTCCTGAGATTTGCCCCAGAGAAGAGGGCATGGGATCGCAGCCCAAGCTTGCTTTCTTGCATGCATGAAAGAACGTCACCATTCTTTCCTTTCCATACCATTAAAAAGTGCCCCTGAGCAGCCTCTTGCTGCTCTGTTGTCCAAGCAAGTGGGTCAACAGGACAACTGATCTAAGCAGGTGTGACAGTTCATAAGCATCTTTGTTTCCATGAATGTCCCAAGCAAGAGGCATCCTTCTCCTGCGCTCAGCAATCAGTCTGAGCTGATTTCTCTCTGAAAGGACTAACTTAGAGTTTCGTAGCTTCCTGTCTGAAATTAGTAGGCTGCTTAATCTCAGTCCTGGTGTATCACTTGGAGGTGTAATTGTGCAGGAGAAAGAAAGAGATTAAAATGCAAAGCACCCTACCATACTCTCCTTTTTATAAATATTAAATCTGCTCTCCCATCCCCCCTCTCTTATGATTTTTACAAGAGTAGATTTTCTCAAATTATTTCATACATATGTGTGCCTGCGTCTTTCACAAAGGGTATGAGCGAGGCACACAGAGAGAATAATTTCAATTTCTTCATAAATCTTCAAAATGAATACTTAAATCCAAGGCAAAGACAAAACATTCTTACACCTTTTAATTTCCACTCTATGAAGTATAATGGAAAAGGCTGATTATTTTTAATTCTTCCCTTTAATAATTCAGCGACGGAGTGATTTAAGGCAGAGGGGATGATAATTACCTTTCCACTCCCTCCCCAGCAAATGGAGTTTTAATAGAAATGGGAGCTCAGATGCTGGAATTAATTCAAATGGGCCAGCGTCGGGTCATCCACAGCATCATCTGTGTAAATCGTTTATCTATAAAATGGTTCACTTTGCTTCTTTGAGGCTTTCCCAGCTGGAGGGTGCGTGTGTGTGTGGAGCCAGGCGGGCGGGAAATCATGACATTTATCTCTTACAAGCAAGAGGAGGTGTAGAGAGTCTTGTGAGTTCCTTCCGGAGGCAAGTGCCATGCCAAAGCAGAGAGAAACGCAGGAATGGAACATTCTGGAAGGAACTGGCCAACCGTTCTGACCGGATATGTTACTCTCAGTCAAAGGAAGAGTTGCAAGTTACATTGAGCCTAGCTTGAATTTCACCCTTCCCACAAACTCGTTTGGTGTCCTTAAATTAGCCAGGCCCCCTCAAAATTGCATAACTGGCCTGCCTTTCGTACCTCTTCTAAGGGTTGGGTGGAAAATGTGTGCGTAGCACTGGAATATTCTCCCCAGATCCATCATGCAAATGCCAAGAATCAGCACTGCAAGGGATATTTTTCTGCCTTCCTTTCCCAGGGTGACCTTGGGAGCGTCAGTCCTCCATCTTCATCCATTTATTTGTATGGTTCTCATGGAAGAACCATGCTTCTGTTTGCAGTACTGAATACATGCAAACAATAACATAAACACATCTCTAAATAGTTAACAGAAAACATAAAAAGATATAAACCATCCTACACAGAAAAATATCTCACATTGATGAAGATACACTGGGGTTAAGCAATCCAACAATAATTATACTAAGGTTCAATAAATGAGAAATAAACAACTCCAAAGAGCCTACACAATTGCAGGGGCAGTGGCTTTTGCAGCTGGAATCTGTTATTTACTCATTCCTGCATTCTCCCAGGCCGGGTAGAATACACCAGAGAGGCGGCTCCTAGCTGTAAGTCCTACCCTGATTAAGTCCTGATTAACTGCACATCTTGCGCTGATGGATTAAGTCAGATATCTACCCCAAAAGTCCATTTCCCGTTCCTCCTCAGAGCTGTGCCATTGCTTTACAAAGAACTCCAATTTTCAAGATGCAGCAACAAAACAGACACTTATTCTGCAAGGGAGAGTCCTGGAAGAACTATGCATGTGCCACACGTGTGTGGTGAGATGTGATGCCACGGCTGCTCACTAGGCTTGGATGCAGACAGACAGCCCTGCAGCTCAGAACTCTGTGCGTCTGCGCACCGATGCACAGCAGCATTTTGCAGGGCTGAAGTTTCTGAGTGGTCTTCAGGGGCAGCCCCGTGTGCATAGTGCTTTAGCAGTCAAGCCTGCCAGATGTGGCAGCAAGGTAATGCCTCGTTTGGGATTATTGTCAGGGTTTACTAGATTAATGCACTGCTACGTGTGTTGCATCCAATTAGGTCATTTCCACTGGATGAAGAGACCACACGGCAGTGCTCGAGTCAAACCGGAACAGTTTTGTCATGATCCCTGGCCGTGAGATGACATCTCTCCATGGAGGTCAAATGGAAAGAAACACAGCCTGGCCAGACTTATTGGGAGCTCTCCAGAGTCCTGACCTGACTGCCCATCAATCCCATGCAGAAATGAAATTAAATGAAATTAAATGTAGTAGCTGTTGAAATTGCTGCCCAGCCATCCCTTCTAGACTGCTCTCAGTTCCCTAGTAACACTCATGTCTTGCCTCACGTTGTGCCTATTGGCTGAGCAAGATGCCCATCTCCTGTTTACAGGGAGAAGGCAGCTTATGATGCAATAAAAATCATTTGGAGGCTGGAGTGAAGCATTGCAGTGTTGTGGCATTCTTGGGAAGAATCCTCTTCAAAAACTCAGTGGACCAGTGAGGAAAAGGCTGCTTTGGTCCAAGGAGAGCAGCAGAGTAAGGAAGGGAGTTTGGCTTTCAGGGGTTGCTCAGCTGTGTGCCAAGAGTGGGGGACAGAGCAGGAGGTAGGGAAATGGTGCTGTCCAGGGAACATCAAATCATTGTCTGAATCCTGTTTGCAAACCCTTGGTTGTACTCACTGTAGTTTGCTTGTTTAATTAATATACTTTTCCATGTACTGCCTTTTAGTGGCCCAATCTCCAGGGCAGTGCACAAGCAAATCATCAAAACAAAATCAATAAAGCCAACCAAATTAAAAATCACAAACCCGGTGATTTAATGCTGCAGTTAAAACAACTTGAAATCTGTGCACCTTGGAAGGCTAAGCAGAGCAAGGTGGTGCTCTGCTTGATGCCAGCACTAATGCAAGTGCTTCTGGATGGGCACATCCAGGGAGAGTTGTACACACACGGTGCCACTACTGAAAAAGTCCTGCAATTGTCTGTGGTTTAGTTACTTTTGCGTGCAAGCTACTGCTGGGAAAATCTCCAGAAGCTGCTGCACCAGGGAGATGTGAGTGAACATCCAAAATTGGATTGCTGAGCAGCTGGTAAACCAACAAGATATGCAGATCCAACTTCCTGCGGGCTGTGACTATGGTTGGCGCAAGCCATGGCTTGGCATGATTTCTCAAACTGAGCTCAAGTTGGCTGATATGTCAGACTTACTAGACCCCTCTATATTTTTGGACTTTTGTCTCTGGTTCCCATCATGGAGTATATGCTTTGGTTACTCCTTTTGATTCTCAGTCAGTAAAGCAGTTGGGGGCTAAATTTTTCATGAACACTAAATGAAGACAGCCTGGCCTCTAATTAAGCAGGGGGACGGGGAAAACTTTTAACCACTCCAGTTCTGATTTTCCACAAGTGCATGTTAATGATTCCTTTTAAAATGTCAAGCAGTTTTGTATCCTACTTCCTTTCATAAATAATTTCCATTGAGCTGGTTTGAGTGGCAGAACTAGGCTGAAGTCTGCCCCCGTTCTTCTATGTTATTTCTGCCACATCCGAACAAGGCTTGGGAAGGGAGAGGGAAAATGGTAATGTGTATCCCTTCTGGAGAGGCAAAAGAAGCCTGCAAGTCACTGTTCAGCTATCTCAGCTCCCACCCTTCGCAGCCATGTTCCAGTTATGTGGATGCAACATAGAAACGTACTCACAGAAATTCATTGGGCTTGAGTTCCTATATAAACCGACCTGGTTCACATGACCCACCAGGGTAGCTGGAGATGCCAGGGAAACCCACAACAGGTTAAAAGAAATTCTACTTTCTATGAATCCAGCCTGTGGATTCTGCACCATTTTTTTTCTGAGTGATGCAGGTTTCGTGGACTTAGGGGCTCATTTTTCACTTTGTGGGGAGATTTGCACTCACTTGGATTATCATGAATGTGCAATGGGGCAAATGGGCATTAGCCCCAGTACCTCTCTGCAGACTTGTGGAAATGCATCCATGCCCATTGGTTAAGCTACCCCTTTTTCCTATCAGAAGAGTTTCCAGCCTTATGAGCAATCTAACTGATGTTTTAAGAAGGCAGAATTTCTGAAAACATTCTCAGTGATTTTTACTTTAATGCTAAAGTTATGGTATTATCTACAACTAATTTTATAAATTAGATTAATCTGTGTGGGAACCTTGATCAAGATTTTGAACGACTTAACTGACTAGAGCAGACAGAAACTTTCACCTTTTTGTGGATTTGTTAGATACTGAAATTATATGCTGTATTTGCATAATATCCCTTGGTATCCTTTTTCCTATATTTTTTTCCTTTCTTTACAATGTATCTTATTTCCTTTTTTTGAAAACAAATAAATAGAAAGGAAGTGTTTCTCGCCTCAGTTTCACCATGAGGTAAAAGTGCTGTAGCTACTCTGAGAAGTTATCTGTGATTTTTTTTTAAAAAAAATCACTCATATCACCTTTTAGAACCATAAGATTCCTCCCTCCCTCCCTCCCTTGAATGTTGCATTAGTTTTTAGAACAGGATGGAACAGTCTCTCTCTCTCCCCCTCCCTCCCTCCCTCCCTCCCTCCCTCCCTCCCCCTCTCTCTCTCAGAATGGGAAGATACTGAAACCAGTCCCCACCTGAAGGGTTACAGTCCCATAGTCTGCTGGTCTTCTAACTGCTCAAGGGATGAACTGCATTGTGTGTTTCTGGGACTCTGTGCCACCAGCATATACCTCACAAACAAATGGGGAGAGACACAACATTTGTCTTCCATTTCCACCGTTCCTGCACAAGTGGTACAGGAAAGGTCCTCTCCATCAAAGTTAGGCCTCAGGAGCCAACAGCTCCAGCAAGGCTTGAGGCTAGAATTGGTCTCCCGAACTCCACCCTGTCCTACTGAGTGGAAAGTCTGAAAGAGACAGGCCAGCTCGTCTTCCTCCATCTCTCCAGGGGCTCATGCCAGGCTCATGCGTGCCTGGTCCCCATGCAGCTCCGTGGATGCCTCTGATCTGGCAGCTCCTGTGTGCCCAGGTCACTGCTGGAATCTCCGCTCAGGAGCCAGAGTATTGGCTTGCCTGGACTAGCCGCGATGGAGGAGCACTCATCCGGAGGAAACCTCTCCCTGATTGTAAATGACAGAGGCTGCTCCCAGCATGCTGTGGGCTAATATTTCTTTAGCTGCTTCCCATCTAGGGTCAGGTATTATACACTGTTTCCCAGTGAGCTCAAGCAAATGATTGCATCGCCTGAGTCACAGGCTTCTTCTGTAAATACAAATGCAGCTCTGTGACTCTGGCAACGAACCGATCAGACATCAAATCATGGAGCTGAGGAGCATCGTCTCTCTTCTGGGGCTGTTTAAAGTGCGGCACGGATGCTTCACGCGAGCAGAATTGATGGGACGCTCCATTTGAATGGCTACTATTTATACATAGACAAATGCAGCTTGTCAAAGGCATAGCTCTTTCTTATCTTTTAAATCAGGCTGGAACCTGGGGGCCAGGCTTGCCGGAACATCCGTGCCGCTGGAATGGCAGCTTCGAAAAAGAAATACCAAGCAACTCTGAGCTTTTGCAGAGAAACACAAAGCACCACAGAGAGGAACTTCACAGCTTTTCCAAATATGTTTGGTTTTGTTTGCTTGTTTAGGCCAGCATCGTGTTGTTGGGGTTTGGTGATGTTCTTAGCGAGAAAGCAAGACTTCTTAATCTACGTTGCCTTGTCTTGCCTGAGGCCACCATCAACTTCATTTGCTCTTCCTGAGAGTATAACAGACCCACATCGAATGGCTACGTAAATTTGCGACATCATCTTGTTCTGTTGCATGGACCCCTAATTGTGTGAAGCCACCCATGTGATTGATGTGCTACACAGAGGTGGAGAGGAGGAGGAGGAGGAGGAGGAGGTGCCATAGCTGGCTTGTTGTCTGTCTGTCTAGCAAGCAAGCAGATAAACTTGCACCTGTGTTTACAAAATGAATGCTTAAAAATGCACATGTTGGAAAATGAGCAATGTTTCCCATTTGAGCTAGCCAAAAAGAGTTGATGAGCAAGAATGGGGGTGAGCTGAACCAGTTCTGGAGTACGGTTTGGAGAATTCCAGTGAGCCTGGCCTTCGCTGGTTCTCCAAATCCTACTCATCTGTCCTCCAAAACCTGGCACCAGCACTGCCTTGGAAAGCCACTGCCTGCCCAAGTTGGCATTCTTGTAGATATTCGGTCCGGCTGGGCACGAATCGACTTCCCATGTCGATGTGCTTGCTCCCAGCTCATTCCCCCACTCCTTGAAATTCATGATGGGAGACATTTGGAGATCTCTTTGATTCAGTCTAAACTTCCCAGCTTGCCATGCTGTGCCTCTGTTTGCTTGGCTTTGATAGACCGACTCTCTTTACAAGCCCCCACCCCACCGCTCTGCCAGCTGTACCTCTAGTGCTTGTTTAAGCAGGCCTTTCCCCTCACCCAGCACGGTAATGATGTTTAGCGAGTCTCCTGCATTTTTCATGCGCCTGGTCTCCTGAGGCTGGAGTGGCCCACTAATCAAACTGTAGCTGAACGGCCGGGTTCCCCTCCCTTCCTCCCTGCTACATCTGATAATTACTCCGTGCTGTTTTCACAGCAATCTGATCCATCCAGCGGTGTCCAGGAGGCTGCCCAGATGCTGCTGCTTTAATTGAGGGTTAGCCTGTGATGGTCCATTATCCAGTTCATAAGAAAAGTGGCTGGACAGACTCCCAGCCCATCCTAATTGGGCTAACGCACTTGAGAACTGGCGGAGAGTGGGGTCTTGAGGTCAACCCCAATCCTGACAAGAAAGCAGTTCAGGAATTCTTGCTCTCCTGCAGGTTTGGCTGGCTGCTTGGGTGGCCAAGCCCTGCTTTCAGTCCGGCTTCCCACGCAAACTACTTCCACTCAGGGGCAACGTCTGCAAAAGGGAATTCTCGTGATAGCTAGATATTGTCATCCATTTCTCTGAGTCCTCCTGTCATGCAGTCTAAAACCAGGGGAGTTGATTTGTGGACTGCTGCTTCTCTGGGGCTTTTGATGAATAATAGAACATTAATGATCTATCCAGCATTTAAAATATGGCTTTGCAAAGCTTGTTTTGCTTATCTTAAGGCTGCATCAGGCACTAACATCAGTCCTTGTCAGGCCAGTTCTTTGAAGGCAGTGCCTGCGTGTGTGGAGTGGAGGCGATCTGTTGAGCAATGTTTCTCAGCACCTCTGGAAAGCACCAGGCTAGCGAAGGCTAGTCAGTTATATGGGAATGCGGAGCAGCCTCTTCGCTGTGCACACGAGTGAGAAACTCGTGGGACCAGGATACCTGAAGGCATGCCCGCCCCCATATGCACCTACCCGACCGGGTTTGGAGGCCTTCTGGAGGAGCAAAGAGAAGCAGGGCTTTCTCAGTGGCTGCACCCCATCTGTGGAACAGCCTCCCAAGGGCAGTTGGCCTGCCTTCTTCTTTATGACCTTTTCTGTGCCAGGTGAAAACAGTTTGTGTTTATGTAATGTTCATTATTGGTTGATTGTTCTATCATGTCATTGTTTATGTTATTATGATGTTATATATATGTTTCAGATATATGTTGTGTGTGTGTGTGTGTGTGTGTGTGTGTATAAAATGCTATTATGTTATTATTTTATGTTATGTTATTATGTTATTGTTTTACCATTATTGTCACTTATTGTTTTGATTTTGTGTGTCGTGCAATCCACTTAGAGAGTCCTGCTGGAGTATCGATGAGTGGAATATAAATTTAATAATACTTAAATACACTTTGCTTAGAAGCCTCTGTAGGTGAACAGGAGGTGTCCCACTCTGGTTTATCCTTCTTAAGAGGCCTCCGTACAGGAATTGCTTCACACCCTAAGTATGGCGATGTCACAGTCAGTGCCAGACAGTTGCAGGCAGAGTCAGAGGTGGTTCATCCAACATCAGGATGGGACCCCCAAGCACTTTATATCAGTGCCACACCTGAGATGCAGGGCCTGTCCAGGTGGAGTCACCCGAAGCCCCAGGGGAGTCCAGCCAGGCATCTAGGCTGGGCAAAAAGGAGGAATCAGCATGCACTAAAATCAAGGTGGGAATGGGTTACAGGCGAGCTTCCTTCCTGATCACAAATTCCAAAGTTCCTTCCTGGCCAGGCTGTGAGTACAGCCAGTCTAGTTCCTTGGGAACTGCAGCGCCCAGAGAGACGGTCCAATCTGCAATCCTAGAAACTCACCATATGCAAACCTGTGGGTTTAGGATGGCCACATATTCATCCCCCCAAAAATGGACAAGCAAGGACACAGAGGTGCACAAAGTCTGCATCTGTGTGCACATTGCTACCAATGTAGGCGTAACGTTCCATTTTTAAAATATAAATACAGCTTTCCATCTAGAAACATAGAAACGGAGCGAGCCAGAAGGGGTTTCCCGGGCCATCTAGTCTGACCCCGGCTCCATTCGGCTCCACTCACGACATGCCCACCATATGCATGTCCATATAACCAGATGAATGCTGGTCCACTTAGCTGGTGGTTTCTGCCTTCTGAGTTTCCAAGGCCCCCGTCACTGCCACAAGATTCAGAAGCTTCACAAAGGCGGATACTATTTGATGGAATCCAAATTCTGCACACAGACTACATTTTGCATTAGTTCTGCACTTCCACAAAACTGAGGCCAACACACACTGATCTGGGCTGTGGAAACGTGCATGGTTCTGGAAACGGGTTTGCAACCACGGCACAAACTGTGATGCCCATCTTACAAGGTCTGGTTACTCACATGTGCTTGCATTGGGATGCCAGCCAGGAGAATTCTTGTGAGAAAGAATTCGGAGATGCCTAAATGAATTTGTCGAGGAGTTGAATCTTTGCATGCCATGTTCTCACCTACTTAGCTGGCCGCTTCCAAAGCTGACCCATTTGCTGAGAATCCTGTCTAATAAAATGTTGGAGAGCAAAAACATTTATCTGTAGCTGAGAGGGAATGTACATTGGGAAGAGGAATGGATTCAAAAGCAGCTCTGGGCAGACTAGGGTTTGTTTGCCTAGCTGAAAACTTCACTGGGTTTCATTCCCACCGAGCAAGCTCCTAAGATAGTGTCAATCTGTTAGGGGGCCTAAGGAGAGAGGTCTCTTTATCTGACCTTCCCCATTCTGTGCTGATCTGTCACTGAGATACACAAAGCTGCTAGTCCTCTGGATCAGTGTCATCTTCCTTATCGCAGCCAATGGCAGGAAAACTGATTCGTAATGTCTCGGCCCTGTCACTCATCTGTCTCCAGAGACAGAACCAGGCTTCTGCGTTCTCTGTCATGACAACATTTGGTTTCTGCTGCCTTAACCCAGATTGGGTTGCTAAAAGGCAATGTTTCTAAAAGAGAGTGGACCTGATGGAAAAAAATCATAAATTTGAGATATATTAGCTTTGGCTTGGGTGAATTTCATTAGATAACCAAGATGATAAGAGAACAGTAGTGGCACAGTGACTTAAAGATGGATAGAGCAAGATAAAAGAGAAACACACCGAGGGTGGCTGTTTTTTTGCCAAAACGGGGCAAAAAAGAAACTGAACTGCATCATACTTGAATATGGTAATTAAGATACATAGGATACAATTCTAGGGAAACTATATATTATATTTATATCCCACCTGTTCCCTACAAGGAACCCAACGCGCCTCTTCCTCCTCACCATTTTATCCTCCCAACAACCCTGCAAGGTAGGTCAGGCTGAAAGTGACTGGCCCAGCGGGCTTCCCAGCTGAGTGGGGACTCGCTCTCTTGATTATGCCAGTCCAGCGCTCAGAACTACTACACCGCAATGGCTCTTCACTTCTCCTCTCCTTCTCTACTAGTTATGGAAACAACGACAACAACTTACTGAAAAGGTGCCTTATCACATGCTGGCTGGGGATGATGGGGGCTGCAGTCCAGCACATCTGGATAGTGCCAGGTGGAGGAAGGCTGCCCCAGAATAGGAACTCCACCAGAGAAGCATGGACTGATTGCTAACTGGAAGACCCTTTTAAAAAGCAGTAGAGCTGCCTTTATAATTCCATTCTTTACACAGGAAAAATAATGTCCTCTTGGCCTTTTTTGAGGGCTTTCTGGAGCAAATGTAGAGTATTGGTGGCCTGTGTATCCTCTGACTAAGAAAAGAAGGCTGCCATTTCTGAAGTGGCATGCAACCTTTTGTCCGTTTCTCGCCTCCTCACCAGTCCACCTGCACGCAAATGTATTCAACCCTCTTTTCCCTTATTTACATTTATATTGAATAATTTAAAACCTCACATACCCCCCCACCTACTTTCCATAAATCATCCCCTTCAAAGTAAGGAAACTGCCCACTTGTAACAACGCACCTTCTGGGCAGAACAGCTAATTATGCACAAATCAACTCCTTGTAAGCGTCTCTTGGCTGCCAGAGAGAAATCAGGGAGGGAGCCAGACCTGGGGATAAGTGCAGTAAAAGATGGAACTCGGTAGCTCAAGACAGCCTGAGAGCAGATTTACATAAACATAAGATATCCTGGGATAAGCAAAACTCAGGATTCGCTCTTAGTTTTGCCACGGTCATATGTTCCATGGTTGTCTGAGATGCTGAGATGAATGGAACAGCAAAAATTTCTCCATCATATACATGATTATGGAAGCTTGGGAGGGGGGTTGCAAATATTATCTGTCTCTGTTCCCTGTTGTCCCAGCACAATCTGGCTAGCACCCAACCCAGTCTTTGCCAGCCTGCCAGGGAGCTGTTCGTGAGGCTGGCGGGAGCAGATTCAGCTGGGAAATGGGGCCATGAGAGAGCCAGGCCTGGGCAGCCGAATCCCAGGAGAACCAGCTGATTCTGCCATGAATCTCTTTGCATGCCCATTTCCCATCAGGAACAGGGTCCCCCAAGAGATGTTTGGTGGGCTGGTGGGGGCAGATCTTTATTGCCTGGAGGAGGACCCAGTTTGATTTTCTTAATCTTCCCAGCTATTGTAATCTAAGAATTGAAGCTTAAGAAGAGAAATTAAATACTAATTCTAGCTCTCTTTCTAGAGGACAGAGAGCTGAAGCAGAAGAAAAATGAAATGAAATCGATCAACCAGTAACCATCGTCATCAATGGAGCAATCATCAAGCTGACTGGGAATGGTGGGAATTGTATTCCAAAAAGGTGTATGGCACTTAGTTGGATGGCTACTTCATAGTGTGTGTGCTTGTGTGTGTGTTTGTGTTCTTCATACACCTTTCATAATTTCCATTTCTACATAGGATGGCTGACAGAATTGAAGGCGCAGGTTCAAACTTGGATTGGGGTTGCAGATGAATACTCCACTCTCCAAGTCAGCTTTGAGGCAGGCAGGCAGTGCTGAAAAGCCACTATTAGTGGCAGTGGGAGTGAAACGTTCTTCCAGTTTCAATACAGAAACATAGAGCACCTCCAGGCTAGAGAAACGGCCACTCAATCCCGGCTCACTCCACCTACTAGTTCTCCCTCTAAATCCACCTTCTGCTCCTCTCCTCCTCCTAACTACCATTTCAAGCATAAAGATTAATTATAATCGTAATATTAGCATTCGTTTTACCACTGACAGAACATGCTGAGAAATAAATTTAACTGGAACTGGAATGGTGATTACCGTGTCCATACTTAAAAAGTCTTGCAAGATTGCCTCTGTTATTAATGAAATATTATTGACTAATTCAACTAAATTTGGCAAAGGCCCTTTCTTCTTCTCTGCATACCAGGCAGGAGCAAAGACCTTTGAAATGAAGCAACAGCTCCCTGCAAATCTTGCACATCAAGGCATGTGAGGGGAGGCCGAGCGTCCCTTTCATTTTTTAATAATCAACACCAAGGTGGTTTTTCTCCTCTCCCCCCTTTGGCTTCTCCCTCCCTCTCATCTGTTCCTCTGAAATCCAATACTCAGCAGATGCCTCCGGAATCTTGTTTTATGTTGTGAGGCATGGATACCCATTTAATTAACTCTGTAATTGCTTGCTAGCTGCTAGCCATCTGAATTTGAAATAAGCTCTCTGGCTTGATTAAGAACCCAACATCCTCCGAAGAATGTCCAGCCCTCCCAGGCAGGGGTCCCAGAGGCACTTTGCTCATTATGTGCCTTCGGTAAAGCTGCCACGGGGGATGCTTAGCCCATCCCATTGAAAAGGCATAAAGTCCCATCCTGAGCTTGCCCGCTTGCCAGGGCACAGCCACCAAAGACTGCATCCAGACTCCAGGCCACTTTCGGCTGCATGGAGCAGAAGGTATATCCTCAACTATGCTCTCTGCTTGTGCCAGGTAACACAGAGGTGGCCCAGTGGGCTTGTTGGAAGTGCAGATGACCTGGAATGAAGATTCTTGTCCCTGGGCCACATCTTTATGGACTCTGAGCTTAACAAGAAGATGTGCAATGGATCAGACTTGGTGAGATGCTCTCTAGGTGGGAGCACAAACTAGTAGAAAGTCAGGGCAAGCCTGTTCTAAGCCAGAGTGGGAATCCACACATGGAACAGTGGCACCTTGCTCACCACACTGGTATTGCAAGCTGCACGCTCTTGACAGCACCGCTGAGCCCCGTGATGCACAGCAAGGGCATGCACAGCAAGCAGGGCGCTTTTCTTTAGCCACACACCCCAAAGCCCTGCAGTCCTCCACTTCTTGGTGCCTCTGATTGTGTGGATGATTGGCCAATAACAAGAAACAGATCGCAGGCGTAAAAACTGAGTTCCTATTTGCACAAAACATGCATATTTTGATTTCTATTAAAGATACACATTTAGGAATCACTGTTATAAGTTAGATAGAAATGGAGGACATTTCACTATCATCTTCTGTTGGGGTGTTTGGCCAAGCATACAGTTGACTTCTATGGGACCACTTGCTGGAATTTGGGGAAGGGGTGCCAATAGGCAGACCGAACCCTGACCAATGGAATGGTAGCAGATCCAGTACAGAGGAAGTGTGGTTGTATCTTTGTGGCAGAATGGATGTTTTGTATGCAGAAGGTCTACGTAACATCCAGTTAAAGTGAGCCAGCAAATGGAGCTCAGGAAGGCCCTTGCTAACCATAGTCTATGGTGGTCTGCTATCTCTGCGAATTGTATGGCTCTCTTCATTCATTATATCTCTGGTAGTCACACAGACATGAAATAACTGCTCCTTCTTTTGTCATCAGTTTGGAACATTTCTCTGTTACCAAGTCCCCTTGCTTGCTAGTTGCAAAACAGAGTTCCGTTCCAGTGGGGACTCCCCACTAAGAATTCAGCCCTGTTGGGTTAGGCATGCAAACCCTCGCTCACCCACCCTTCTGGTCCCACAGTGGCCATGAGATGCTGCAATGGGAAGGCCACAAACAGGACTGCAGGATGCAAAACAAACATGGAACCAGCTTCAAGTCTTCCCTTACTTCTTGGAACACCTGGGAAGCATCTGTTGCTTGAAGGCATTTGTCAGAAACATGAACTGTTGGAATTTTCTGTCTGAGAGCCCAAACTAAGTCTTCACTGCAAGACCAATAAATTGTGATATTGCTTAACACCACGAGTGGGGGCCCATTAGGGAGTTTGTGTTTCAGTGTTCCAGGTGATTATTCATTTTCTTCAAGCTCCAAATAGCTCTTGAAAACCATGTGTTTTTCCTCAGTGTTAATAAAAGCCTAAATGATTCTTCATTAAGGAGGCCATTAAGAACCCTGCCGTTTCTTCAAAGCTCATTAGAGGGGTATTCTCACCACTAAATTATTACACTGGAGTTTTGTAGAAGTCTGAGCAAAGATGCCCTGTTGTGATTAATTCATGATAGATTTTTCTCTTCCTTCTTTAAAGTTGGATTCTGCTAATTTCCTCAAAGGCATCTCTCATCCACCAGTGAGGAAGAAGCTTCCAGGACTTCTTTTGCTCCCCTCCCCAGTGTGCAACTCCAGAATCTCTTCATCTAGAAATTATGCCACAAAGTTTTCCGGCAGGGAGGCTTGGATCCTCTTACGATTCCAACAGATCCCCTCTGCTTTCTTTGATGGTTGCTTCAGGGATGTTCCATCTAATGAAAACAATTGTATTTATGGGGGAGGATGTATTGGACAATGTTGCCCACTGTGTGTTGGGCTGCATTGTTTCAAAGCCCAGGGACATTGCTTCTCACTGGAACCAAACTGACAAAATCCTGATCTTCCACGAGCCATTAGGAAGAGGCACATAACTGGAAAGGTGACTTTATATGGCTTTGTAGCAGATTGTGTGCATCAGTGCTTTTTTCTGCATATCTGGTAGATTGCTAAATGATCAATGACTGTTTAGATCTTGCAGTTCGGTGTACTGTATATGAAATGATAGCTTTTGTTATGACCTATGGCCCAAACAAATGAATTCTATCTATCTATCTGAGAAATTAAGCACGGGCTCCTTGCAGGACCGTGCAAGCAGAAGCCTGTGATCAATTCTGTATTTTCTGCTAGCCTTTTCTGATTGCACAGAGATGAATTCTGCTGGCTGATTCTGCTGCACGAGGCTGCACTTGACTTGTCCAAAGTAGCAATGGGTGAAGATGCTCCAAGTCCATTATTTTCCTTGTGTAAGACAAGAGAGTCATCCTTCAATCAGAGATGCTGTGCCATACGTACATGTCATAGATACATGGGCAATATCCAGACTTGGAATCACGCAACTTGGAAAATTACACAATTGGAAAATTTGTATCACCGTGGTACACACACCCTTCCTGAGTGGTTGTTTCATTTGATAGTGGGTATGTGGAGGACAGAAGAAGTTGAACTACACCTGTTTTCCTTGCTGAGCCAGAGCCAAGGCTGGAGTTCTGTGGTGGATGTAGGTCGTTTAACCAAACAAGGCTAAACTAAGCACATGGCCAGAAATGGCACTGTTTAGACAGAGATTGCACATGTTCTGAAGTTCACAACCACCATAACAGTAAATGCAGTTGAACCACAAAGGTGAGCTTTACAAACAGGTGAGCTCTGATCCGTGAGCAGATTAATTAAAAAAACTGGCTGTACTGCTGATTCAGACTCATGCAAGGTGTGCCTGGCTGAGTTGGAGGGTGGAATCCACATCTTTTGCTTCACATGCCAAATTCTTCTCCATGTTTTCTTTGACTGGTTGCAATTTCTTTGCACACTATGGATCCAGATCCCTGCCACCACAGGGTCATGGGAATTCATGTGTTGCTCTTTCGGTCTGATATTCTACAATATCTGAATAACGTTTAAAGAGTGCTTAGGTGTGTGCAGCCCCAGAAGAGTAAAGGCAAGAGCTGCAAGAGGTCAAGTGTCTTATCAGAATCTATTCAGGTGCCATGACACAAGAATGACTCTTGACATGTGTCAGACAACTTGTCCATTTCGCAGCATTTGTCATGGAAATAAAACGGCAGTGTATGTCCGGGGAATGTGCCATTTGGTGACATTCTTGAGTCCGTGTGGAGTGCGCAGGAATACTGATACATCTGTTAACATGGGAGCATTTTTGTTTTAAGTGACCTCCGTTTGTTTCAGAATAATTGGCTCAGAATGCTGGAAATAGCCTAGAGGGCTCTTGAGGAAAGCAGTGACATGGACAGAAAGCAAATGCTGTCCATGGTGCTGAAGGATGAGTTGTTCTTTGATCAGAAAGTCACCACCGCACCTGGTCTCTTGAGCGGGGCAAAAAAAGAATCAAAGAGTCATCCAAGCATTTCTTCTTCGGAAGAGTTGTGGCATGTGGCTGCCCTGAGACCCAACCGGCTGGAAGTGAATTGCACGACATGTTCCTATATTGACCTGAGATGCTTCCCAGCAGGGGATGAATTGTGGCTACTCCCATCTCAGTTGGGTTTTATCAGGGATGCTGCTGAGCAGGAACTGAGCACAGCGAGAGCAAGAAAAGGTGCCGAAAAGGACATTGCCAATGGTTGAGGGGCCTGGCCACTTCCCTGCGAGGAAAGCTTTAACTGCGGTGACTCCACAGCTTAAATGCGAGACAAGCCATTGGACCTGATCAAAGTCAAAACACAGCTGGGCCAATAGATATCCCCCCTCTGCCTTTAACTGGCGCTTGCGTGGGACTGGATTCTTACTCCGGGTTGACCAGTGCTGACTCTTGAATCATTACGATTAGCGCCACTTCCCAGGTATGTGCCTTGCGTCCTTCACCATGCATTTTTTACAGTGATTGTTGGCCAAACACCCGTGTGCCTGCAGTGTTGCAAGGGATGTGGCTTCTTCCATTAAAGGTGAATCCTCCTGAAGGGAATGTGGCCAGTCCTACCAAATTTAGTGATGCTTACTTTTGAGGAGGCACCCAAAGGATTGCACTGTGGAGGCAGATCTTGTTTTAATCAAAGGAAGATGTGGGAGAGCCTTTTGTGGAAACCAGTAGAATCTATCCAGATCTTCTATGCTTTGTTTTCTTCTGCTGGCAAATGCTTCTGGCCTTAGAGCTGATTTATATGTTGGAATGAGTCTTCTACTAGACAGGAGTGAAAATAGAGTTGATATGAGAAAGAAATATAACGCAATTTTGTTTTATTTCATTTTGCTGACCACTGGTATTCCTCTGTGTGAATTCATGCAACCCTATTGATAAGTTAGCCCTGCTCCCACATTTAGAATTATGTGAGGAAGAGATCAAGGAAGCCCACTGGCGCTCCCCACTTGTCACGAGATCTGCTGCCCCCTGTGCATAGGGGGCTAGGTATCTGCAGCGGGGAACCTTCTCTATGGCTGCATGATTCGGAACTTGATTTATGATAAGAAGAGATTGGAGGCATGACGGTATTCAGAGACAAACATCAGGATCTCTTGCAGCTTTCTCCTGTTTCCTTTTAAGCCATGGGAAAGAAGCTTTGCTTGGGGGATAAAAAGACAGCCCTTACGATTATGCTGTAATTTTTTCAGCAAGTATTAAAATCTCATTTTGTGGTGCATTATATGCTTGCCCTTCTGAACGATCAATGTTCATAAATGATGTTTGTGCCTTGCAGCCATATCTGGGGATGAAGCACAGGGTAATCTGTCTGGCTGAAGAACAGGGAGCACGAGGGCCGCCACTGCACAATTATTTACATCCACACCAGAGCTGGGGAGAAATTAAGTGCATTAATGGGGCTGATGGACTCTCTTTGGAATGGTGCTTTAAACAGTATTGATGTGTTGCTAATAGGGGTGCCATTCCTCTTCGGTACGCCACAACTCTTCAGCAGAAGCTGCGAGGGAGGCTGGGGAAAGAGTTGGCCTCTTCTGGAAGATTTAGTTCAAGTCTGGCCAGAACAATGGGATCCATTGGGGTGGGTTGGGAAGGCTCATTGCCATGCTCTTCAGAAATCCTGGCAAAGCACCTGTGGACCTTTTGGACTCACTGCGCACTGACCTGCTGGCTGGCAATTCTGCCATCTCCCCATGCTGCATGTGATTCCTCGATTTTGCAGGAAGGAGGGTTGGCAAGAATGATCAATTAACAAATCATTATATTTTTATTCTGGCTAATAATCAACATTACCAGGACACATTACCTGCAGCTGAAAGACTAAAATGCCTTACAGATGGGTAAAACAGAAAATAAAATGGAAACACGTAGAATGATGCAATACAAAACAAAAGAGCAGAGAAATAGCATCCATAGAGATCTAGGTCTCTGAAAGAGGGGTTTGGAGTGTAGCAACCAAGGACCGGGACATTTTGGCTTCAGTATTGTTATCCTATCAGCACCAGATTAAGACTTTCCTGACATCCCAAGCATTTTACAGCATACAATAACTCTTTTTCATAGGACCTGGTATTCTTAGTGTTGATAGATCTTAATTGCTTTTTTTCTAAATACATTATTTTACATTATGTTTTATAATTGCATTTTTCAGATTTAATTTTGTAAACTGTTGAAGAGCTTTGGAAAATACTGAAATGTAACAACAGCAGCAGCAATAACAATAAGCAGTGTGGGAGAAAATAAGCAACTTTGCTTGATCCCCAAAATATAACAAAGTAGACATCAGCAATGTAGGCGCCACCAGGTACAGGTCTTTGGTTGTGCAGAGGACTTTCCAGAAGCAGGGTGTCACAACCAAGAAGGCCGTGTCTCTTATCTGGCTTCCTTCAGCATGATCACCAGAAGAGGGCCTCAGGAGATGATGGAAGCACCTGTGCAGGTAAATAAGCAAACTATGATGGTAGGAAAGTAAGAACACCACAAGAGTCCTACTGGACAGGTGACAGCCAGGCCATGTGGGGTGATATGACTCTACTAGGTATTCATCTTCCCATTCTAAATAGGGCCAACTTCCGGTGTTGCCATTCCAGAAGGACACAGAGATGAGCAGCTCCATCAGGGTTAGAGGTTAGGGGCTATAATAGGGATAAAGAAAAATACTGAAATCAGGGAGCAGAAAATGAAAATCCTTCCTGATTTTATACAGACAGGATAACAAAAAATAGAGAGTCAATAAGAGACATGTCTTGCTCCTCATTGAGATATAATTTAAGATTATTTGTGAAACACAGTGAGAACTTAAGCTGAAAAGATGACCATATCTCCCAAAGCACAACCATTGATGCTGTTATTTGATGGAAAGAATTCACCAACATATTGGAGAATAGATGTTTGAATCCCATAGGATAAGATGTTTCAGGTTCTTGTTTTTCGTTTTTGGCTTATTTTAACCAGTTCTGGAGAGCTCCAATCCTTCCCAGTAGAAATGCTTGCTTTTGCTACCATGCAAATCACAGTTTGAACAATAACAATTCAATGTTTGCTCTTTCATATACACACACATCAGCAAGAACAAGAAAATCACAGATGTGATGAGAACATAGTGATGGTAGAATATCTCAGCATTTTGGGTCTTCTCCAGTTATTTAGGTGGACCATATGTTCTCAAAGTGCACAGGCATTTTTGATGTACTGGAGTGAAAGCATCTTTCCAGACGTTAAGCTAGTTGGACAAAGGGCTAAGGGTAACACAGATTTTTTTGGCAAAGAAAACTAAAGGATGCCAAGTTTTGACAAACCAATCATGCTTTCTAAGCCTTTCAGTACTCTGATTTTGTGCATTTTCCGAACATGCATTTAGCTGTATTCTATCATCCCATCTTTTCACAGATAGTCCCTTGGTGGTCCTCCCATATTTTATTACTTCTGTTTTCCAGCTGCCAGGAATCAACTGATAAGCTTCTTTTGCTGTCACTTTTCTTAAAACACTGTGTTTTCTAATATTAATAATGAAATGAATGAAAAAGATTTATGTGCCTCTTGGTTCTATTGTATCAGAGATACAAAACTTTTGTATCTCAGTTTTGGAAAAAAAAAAAAAAAAGCTCATTTAAAAGTTTCTCTACCTGGTGCTCTCCAGAGATTTTGGACTACAAATCCAAGAACTCTTGATCATTGCTAATGCTGACTGCAGCTGATGGGTACTAAACTGCAAAGTATCTTGAGGGAGCCAGCTTGTGAAAGGATAGTGAAATACATGAGTGTTTGAATATAGCAAAAGACTTAGATCTTCCCCCCTTTTTCAGCTGAGGAGGATCCAAAACTTAGAACTTGGATTTTCTGCCTTGTTTTGCTATAACTTGGGTGAGTATCTTGCAATGGGGTGTCCAATTTAGTTTTTGTTTTAGGTTTCCCTCTCTCAAAGAGCCCCCTGGTTCAGAAAGGGGTGATGAAGGCTGGCTAGAAGGGTGGAAGAAGGTGACCTCAAGGGGCGAGCTTGCTGAGAGGGAATTCCAACCAGGAGCTCCATCAGGGCCCACTGAATTGAGCACTGGTCTCTATAACATGCGTTGAAAATTTGGTCTGAAGAGCTGTAAAGTATAAGCTGAAGTCAGGCACTCCAAAGTATACCTGCGGAATGTTTTTGGCAATTCTTGATGTTTTCCCAGGGTGTCTTCTGCCTGGTCTTCAAAGTTCTCTCAGAGAGCATCATATTCTAGTATTCTCTTTTCTTACTCTGTTTGAGTACTCACTGCCAAGAGCTTAAACCAGTCCTGGCACAGGCTGGGGTCTAGTCCCTTTTGGAAAGGGTTTAGGAATTGCCCAGGGCCAAGTGCTTTCATTCTAGAGCTGTGTTTGGGAATCAGGATAAAAAGGTCTCCGAGAGTGTTGGGTGATGCCACACACGGTCTACCATAAATACAAAGAGTCTGATGAAAATAGGACCTTTTGGAGGCTGCGTCTTGACTTTAGAACTCCCTCAGTTGGACTTCATCCTTGCTGGGTTTAAGATGGGCAGTAGGACCTGACCATTTTGCCGAGCTGTTGCTGGATTTTAATATTTTTTTCTGGCTTGTTTGAGGCTTTTATTCTGTTGTGGATTGTTTTATTGCATTCTTTTAAATTGTACATTGCTTTTGAGGGCCTTGCTGGGCAGGGAAGAGCTACTTAATTTTATATTTTTATGTTTGCCAATCTGGTAAATCAGTGAACAGAAGAAACAAGGAAGGAACTTCAGCCTTCCGAACATCTGGTCCTGCAATGGAGTTGAGGCACCTGGGATGCAAAGCGGATGTATGTCCATCTCTGCTTATCAGTTGCCGCTGTCCGTGCCCCGGACGATCACAAATACGTGTGCAGGTAAGTGGTCTGACTTCCCAAAGAACACACAGAGGTGACAAGAACCCTGATTATGATCCTGAAGAGGCCTGTGTTTTTCCAGGCTGGCCCTTCGGAGCTGCAGCTTTATGACTTCTTGGTTATGACCTCTGCTTTTGAACAGATGGTCACAGCATGGCACTGCTAAGCCAGTCAAATGGTTGTTGGTTTATTGAAGTGCTTTTGCAGAAGATCCAGCACAGTCCCTGGGAGGAGCCTTTGCAGAAGAGGAAATACACCTTGATTGCACAGTGCCTGAAAGGGTTTGGCCATTCCCTCCGGTCCTTGCGAAGCCCCAGCAGCACATGACAAACTTCTTCAGATCCAATAAAGAGCAGATCAACACCTTCTGGGCACATCCCCCTTCTCCCTGTTAGTGCCAAGTGACTATTTTGATCCTAATGAAGCTGGCATTCGCAGGGCTCTTTTCTCGAGGCTTCCTGCAAAATTGCTTTCAAATTGTTTTAAAATTGGGTTTTTACTCCAGAGCCTTGAAATCAAGACAGCCAAGCTCTAAGTGGGAAAGAGTTTTCATGGGGGATGAGCTGGAGCTGAGAGCGGGAGAGGAAGCAGCCCACAGAACCGCCACAGGAACACCAGGAATAGAGGGAAAATGGAAAGTGAGATGCTATGAACAAATAGTTTAGCCAGTTCTGGCTGTCCGGAAATTGATGCAGCAGGGAAGGGAATGGAGGTGATGTGTAAGTATTATTCAGGTGTGCCCTCTTCAGGGATACTCCATCCCACTGTACCTTCTCTATGGCCTTCCTTTTCCTTTCCCAACTCTCAGCCCACATTCTGTGACCACTGAGCATTTCTGCAAAACTTGGGTTTTCCCCAGATGTGCTACTTCCTTCTTCTTGAGCATGAATGGTGCCATGTTGGCTAAACGAAGGCATGTGCAGCCTGGAAAGTGGACATACAGGGAGTGATAATTAACAGTGGACAGCGCCCTCCGATGTGTTCTGGACAGAGTCTGGAGGGCCACTGGATTTTTCAGAGATGCAGCTACAAAGACAGCAAATTGCTCCAACCTTCTAGCAGAGCGATGACTTCACCTCCAAGGTGTTTCTTGCACTTATGGGCCACTCATGGATAATGCCCGATGTTTCTCAGTTGGCCTGGCTGTTTATCGAATGCTCACAATTATATTACGGATATTTAATCCACCTCCATTCATCTCTGAAGGCACAGCCACATTTCTCACAGAACTTGACAATGTCTGCTTCCCCTTGAATCTGGACTCTCTCTCTGTGCTGGCATTTTGGCCGCACGTTCCAGGCCTGCCTCTTCTATTAGTTCTGATTCTGAATCTGAGGCAACAACATCTGAGAGCTGTTTCATAGAAATGGTCCTGGAGATTGCAGTCCATGAAACAGGAGTACAATTTGCTAGCATGCCATGCTGCAGACTTCTCCAACTCAGTATCCTCCACCTATGTTGTACTCCATCGCCACCACCCCAACCAATGAGGACAATGCTGGGGGTGATGGGAGTTGTCGTCCAGCTGATCTAGAGGGCACCAGACTGGGGAGGGCTATGGCATGCTAGCAAAGGGATGCCTGTTTCTTGGACCACAATCTGGACAGTACAGGAACCATCCAGAAATACCAAAGTTGCTCTAATTAGTTAATAGTCCAGTGTCCGGATGATGGGAGGGATGGAGACTCACATAGGTGGGTTTTTCTGTGAGTGATCCATCCAGAAGTGCTCGTCTGTTGCCTATGGGGATAGGGATACAGTGTGAGCAAGTTCGTAATGACATCCGAGCTTTTTCCCAACAGATGCCTTGGCAGTAATATCCTGAAGTGGCAAGTGAGTGGAATAAATCAGCTTTTACTAACCCATAAACTCATACAAGGGAATGTAAACCAATTTTGAGTCTCATTGAGGTGCATTGAGATTTCACAGCATGGCACAAAGCTCGAGCGGGTTCTGAAATTGCTGTTGAGCTACACAATTCGTCTTTCTCTCACAGGAAGGCTGTTGTTCACCCTCAAGTTTGTGTGGTGTGCACACATCTATGCACACACCCAAACATTGCTGCACAAACCCAGATTCAGTGTATTTGGGCTGGGGTCCAAAGAACACTCTTGCTCCAGGCTAGAGAGATGTACCATTCTAACAACAGATTTGGTGTGCTTTGGGTAGTTCCCTCGATTTGAAAGTAGGTTTTCTACCTCTCTCTCTCTCTCTTCCCCACAATATTCTGTCCCACTGGGGTGTGATGAAGAAATAAAATCTAGATGAAGACTCTGCAGATGAAGGGAAGGGGCTCTGCGAATATGGGCAAGCTTGGTTCTCAGGTGTCTCCCATTGGATCCTCTGGGACAAAATAAATCAGATGCAATCAAGATGAGAGTGGACGAGATGGACTACTCACGCCAGCCACTGGGATGACTTGGAAAGGTTTCCGGGGGCGTCCATTTTTGTATGCCCATTGTGTAGCTCAGAGCATGAGCACATGTCCACCCGAAATTAACAAATTCCTGAGCTTCCATTTGTATCTGTCTCATTTCTGACTCCCGATTTGATTTCTTCAGTAGACTGAATCAGTCCTGGTTTGGTCTATGGAGTACATTTGCACTAATTGGGGGGAATTCATTCAAATTCGGAGAGATTTTTCAACCTTCCTGTTTGCCCACAGTTCAGCTGTTGTAAGTTTCTCCTTTGCAGAAAGTGAGCAGTGATCTCAATCATGAACAGAAAGAGAAGGAAGGTATTGGTTAGAAGTCTATATGCTTTGGTTAAAAAGGATCTGAGTCGGTGTTCTCATACACTTGACCTATTTTTTAGGGTTTTTCCCACATCCTGATGGGCATGATGGAAAAATGAAGCTGCCCTATTCAGAGGAAATTTAGCTCTTGTTGAGGATACACAGCAGTGCTGAATGGCTGGAAAAATGCTATCTAATTATCTTGGTGACAAGGCAGGCTGATAAGGGGCAGGACCTATCTCACGCTCGGGTTCTTGCCCCAGGATTTTATGGATTTCTGTATTTAGGTTGAGTACAGGTGAGTAGCTAATGTATCCCACAGCCTGTTCTCAGAGCAGTGTCTCCTGGTATGCAGGTTGATTTCTGCCTTTTGGTATGGGCTCACCGAATGTTTTGATGGAGGATCCTGAGATAATGCCTACTTGTTTTCTTTTGCTTCCGAATCTCATGCAGCTTTTGAATTGCTTAAGTATATGACAGAAGAGCTCAGAGCAAATACAAAATACAAAACAGTTGATACAAACAAAAAACATGACACAGACTTCCTAAGAATTGCTTCAGGAACATATGCCTCAGTATAAAGGTGAACATTTCTTACCAAATGATATTTCTGAGTGGAAGTAAAAAAGGGCAGAGAAGTCAATGAGGCCTAGTACCATGGTTCTTCTGAGGCCTGATGTTGTGTCCTTCAGTGAATATCTATGCTTAGTTCTGCAGTTTTTGTCTTTTGTCTTTACAGCATTTCTTATGAGCTGTGCATTTCTCTCAATTCATAGACAACAAGTTATAATTTTTTCAAAAGTTCCTAGCTATGATTTGGCGTGACATATTAGCTCTGCATGCTTGTCACTTTACTGAGCACCCAGTTCCTCACCCATCCCGCATTTCCCAAGCAGGATGCCATCTGCTTCTCTTCTGCGGGTTTCTGTACTTCCCCAAGTACATGATTTCAGTCTTATTTAAATCATAAGCAAGACACATGAACAATATTCCACCTGTGCAGACATCCCTTCCCCCATTTATTATTTGATGCACATTTTGCTTCTCCTGAATGTACTTGGAAAAATGGCTCTGCTTGGCTTTTCTTAGATCAGTAACCCGGCGATGGATGAAAAATGCAGTCAAACGTCACAGCGTATCAGCCCAAATGCTTCCATTAGCATGCCTTGCTAGAACTGAAGTAATTTAAACTTCATATGATAATGCACATTAATATATCTGTTTAAAAATAAAAGTAGAAACTTATGAGAGGCCCCTTGCCTCTGCTCCTGGCCTCACTCACAGCTGCAGACCTGACCCCAGGAGGGACTTGAAAAAGCCTGCCCTTTGGGCTGAGAAAGCTTCGCCTCTCCTTCCACAAAAGCCTTACCTGGTACATTTCTGCAAGCAATGCCTTTGCTGAAGACACAGATGTCTAGCAACATGGTGGCAGCCTTTCAGGGTATACATATATAGCACACACACTCAGGAGCATGGTGGTGGTAATGTCTATTGGTAAGCACTGAGCACTGCCAGTTTAGGGTAAAAAGAAAACCCAGAAGCCAGAGGTCCGTCTTCTGAAAATAGGCTCAGAGCTTGGGCATCATAAACCTTAACCCAAGTCCATGCACATTAAGCATACCTAATGATTAGGCTGTGCTGATTGAAAGACTTCGGAAAGACTGATACTTTCCACTTCCTCCCCACTCCTTTGCCTTGTGTGTCATATCTTTCTAAAGTCCATGCCCACGGGCAGGGACTGTCTTATTTTTCTGAGTGTAGGTAAGCTTTTTGGCTGCGGTGAAGGATAAAGATACTTGAATAATAAATACCGGGACTATTGATTCTAGGTCCAGCATGTGGTCAGGAGAGGAGGGCTTGCAGACCATGAACTGGGGCAGAGTGTGTGTGTGTGTTGTGGGGGGGGGGCACTCATAGCCATGTGCTTCCCTCACAATTCCAGGGGTACCTTTACAGAGATATTGTACCTTTGCCTTCCCGGGAGTAGACCAGACAATATCCAGGCATTTGCTCCTGAAGAACAGCAGTGCTTTGTGGGTAAGTATTTACTCACATATTTCCCTCTGTCAAGTTTGTCTTTACAGGAAACAAATGTCCAAGTGATGTGTAATTAACCCAGTTAGTGGAGACATTGATCCACGGTGAAGCTGTGAAACTGGCTTATTATCTGTGGTGCTAATTAGCTGGGGGGAAGCAGACACTGGGATCTCATTGGAAAAGCAGAGGTTGTGGGGTGGAGGCGGAGGAGGCGAAGGAGAAAGGGAAGGAAAGAGAAAGTGTTGCAGGCTGCTCCCTCTCATCTGGGCTCCCTCCTCTCTTGCTCATACTGGCATGGGAGGAACGATTTGCACAAGACTCAAAGCACCCCACGGAAAGGCAGGATGGCAGAAAGCAGCCTTCATTTTCTAAAGAACATTTTAAAACAGTGGCACGAGGGTTCAGGTCTCCTCGTCTTTCCTGTGGCATGGAAACCATGTTTGGGGGCTAGTGGTTTTCCTTATTAATGCTTGAAGAGAAAGTAAGGTTGCTAAGCAACCTTTTTTTTAAGGTCTCACCAGTAAATCTTCCGATTCTGCCAGGAATCCAGCAGAGGGCTCTAAAAAGCAAATAATCTCCAGATACAGAGAGGCTCCACCCATGCTCCACAATTAATTGATAAAGAAGAGGAGAATTGTGACCCCTTCCACTTTTGTCAAGACACTTTCAAGGCATCTGGCATGCAATAGAACGGTAGAACCAACCCGTTCAGCAAGCAAGCAAAAGTCAGTCAAATGTGTGTAGGTGGGCAGAAGGAACTATGGGCAAAAGTCATCCATAAAGGGATCCCAGAGACCATTCAAAGCCATTGCAGTCATGAAAGGATGGGACACCCTTCATGTGGCTCTGAGAAATCAACAAAGAGGGCACCAAGGAAGAGTAGGGAGAGATGGACTTCCTTGGTTCAGACACTTCCACACTAAAGGGGGTTACTTTCTCCAGCCACCCGTGTTTTGACGTCTGGAAGGAGGGCAGCTAGAGCAGGGCTACTGTCAGAGGATGGCCCATGCAGCCCACACGTCGGCCTCCAAGAGGGTTTGGCCTACAGTTTCCAGCACCCCACACCTTCGGTGCTGCTAAGGGGAGATGTAGGTCAGAACTCCTGAAGACTCACAATCGGCCCACCTCTGCTTGAACTAGGAAAAGCGACTCGCCAAGGTTTTTGCTCTGGCCCGGGTTTCCTTGGCTTCATGAAACCCAGACTGAGTGGAGGTGACTCAGAGTTGCTGGTCACACCACTGTCAAAGTGCCTGTTTAAACTAAGTCCCCAGTTTGCAGCTTGTGCGAGCGAAGCTGTGAATAAGCCTCCACCTATTGAGCACCAAGGTCCAATTTACAGATACTTACAAGCAATAGCAAGAAAATAGATTAGAAAGGCAAGGACAGATCGAGAGTGTGTCTCAAATCCAGAAAGGAGCTTGGGTTGTGCTGCTAGGAGAAAATTGTCCTTTTTCCATTTGCCGCCCTCAGAACTGTTACAGCAATGTTTAGCATTTGGGAGAACAAGCCCAATTTGCTCATTGCCCTGATGGGATCTGAAAGGTAGGATGGCGGTTTACCACGGAGTCATTGACCTCGCTCCAGCACAATTACTGATCCGCAGCTGTTAGTGGATGTTCCAAACACTGGAGTCATTATGGGGAGCTGCTGATAAGCAATTAGGCTGCCGCTTATTACCAGCTGTATTGTTGCTTCTGGAACATACACGGGGGAGATGTATGGCTAAACATGTGGCTGGCCTGCTTTGTCCTAGGCAGACACCCATGCCTTGTCAAAAAGGCATAATGAGTATAGTAGTGCTGGGAGAGACACAGAAAGGCGGGAAGGTTGGACTGACCTGAGTTGACAGAGGTTGACCCGGCGGCACTGCTGTGGACCTAGGCTGCAGGTCCTGGGAGGCAGATGCTGCCATCCATGCCACGAGCTCTGTATCTGGGCAGCTCAGGATGTCGTGGCCTCCGTGACAGCCATGGGACTGTCCTGACCGTTCGCTGGCCTGAGAATGTGCCAGGACACACTGTGGGGTTGGTGTTCTCAGCTCAGCTTGGGGATAGCGATCTGAAGGTGATGGTGGGAGCTTTGCATCATTCCTTCCTTGTGGTCAGATCACTGCTTGCTGAGAGTTAGATGAACAGTGACTTTCTCCCATTGCAGGGTGGGGCATCTGCTACGATGACGGATCAGCCCATTTCCTGGCTGGTGGTCCTGTGGAATCCCTCTGATCTCTGGAATGCAGAGATGGCCCGGGGAGCAGACACGAGGGACCTTGAGCATGCTCTCTGCAGCAGCGCTCATATGGCTGTGTGGTATCCCCAGAGCCGAGAGCAAGGAGACAAAACAGACGGCTTGCGTGCAGGTGGAGAATGCACCTGAGCCGCAGTATTGCTGGCAGTGAAAGCAACAAAGGCACTGCCTCTCACTGCCTCTAGTCTATCCTCTCTTTGCTGCCCAGCAAAGGTCTCTAGGATCATTCAGAACTGCAATATAGAATAGAGATTACAAAACCTCATACGTACACAGACATCTTATGGCCATCTGAGGCCCAGCGCAATGTATTAGAATACACTTCCAGGATAAAATCTCCTGCATCCACTAGGATGGAGATTCCAGTGTTATCGCCATTGAATCAGGTGAGATGGCCAGAGCACAGGCTGGTCCAGTTCTCTTGGGTGAGGGCTTGGACTGCTTTGTGTGACCACCACTGCTTTGTGTGACCACCACTGTACTGGGTCCTTGCCTCACTTGAGTAATAAAAACGGCCAGGGAGGGAACGGCTGGCTAGGCCAGGGAAGTGATGAGCAGCTCCTTATGGGAGGGGTCGCTCCCATGCTGCCAGAACAGGCTGTGATGAGGTCACTTGCGAGGAGACCCTCCCTGGACCCAGAAGATCTCTATAATTGTAGAGGCCAGTGGCAAATATTCCCTCCAGGCCAAGGTTCTTTGGTGGGTGCTGGCCAACCAGTTCCAGGTGCTTGTGCAAGGTACTTTTAACTCTGGCTTTAAGTTTGGCTTTTCAATTGTGCCTTGCCATCTTTACCATTTGGTTTTGCCATCTGTATTCTATACTGCAGTTTCATTTCATTATATCCGCCATTGTTAAAGCTCCCAGAGAGCTTTGGATGTTGTCTGGTATAGAAATATAACGAATAATGGAGGAGGAGGAGGAGGAGGAGGAGGCAGGGATGCAGAACATCAGCGCAGGGGCTGAATTTCACCTACAAGAGTCTCCCAATTCTTCCTTACGTGGCTTCCCAGATAGACCCCCCTTTCCCTGCCCACCCCCCCTCCCTTTCTCCTGACCACTGACCATTTGGTGGCAGTCCTGGTTTGGTGCAGCTTCCCCATTCTAGGAGGCTGAAATCCTTCCCTCCAGGCTGACTTGCCAACTGTAAGGCTTTTCAGCTCAAAAGGCTGCTCTTCTCCCTCCTCCCGCTTTGCCTTGTCCTTTCCCTCTCCACCATGCCCACCCTAGGAATATCACCCGCAGCAACTTCTCTGAAATGAAATTCGGGCTGGGCTGAAAGAAGGCCAATGTGCCTGATGCGGAGTGAATGGAACAGGGGCAAATCAGCAGACAGATGGAGGAAACGTTTTCTGCACCCCACCCCCGGCTGCACCTCTGGAGCCCCAGCCGTTTGGTCTCCATTTGCTGGCCAAGAAGCATCCCAGTGGAGGGAGGGGCTGGGAAGGTGCCCCATCAACTCTGGGGTCCTGACCACATCACTACTGCGTATGCAGCCAGTGCACAGGATGATGGGGCTGCATTGGATCTCCACTCCATTTAAAACTCCTGCCCCCCCCCCCCATTTCTACCCTACTTTATGCAGACTGCAGGGTGGTGCACAGCCTAAAGCAATGCCCCCTCCCCACACAAAACCAAGAAAACAGCAGATGAAATTTTAAAATACACTAACGCAGCCAGCCCAGCTGCTTTTGATTAAATATGTAGTTTTTGCCCGTCAAGAAGAGTAAATAATGAAAGGAAGAGAGAGAGAGAAAGAGAAGGCTGGCAAAGGGGGGCAGTCAGGCAGTGCTGAGATGGATAGACAACCTCTGTTTTCACGGAGGTGTTCTTCTCCCTCCGTGCACAGGTTACACATATAAATGAACATTAATTAATACAAAGACAGCTCCTTTAATGACTCTTTCGGCTTCTTATTTGTAACCTCCTGGCTCAGCAGGTGCCTGGCCTCTAACACAGCCGGGCTGTCTGCAAGCGGTAGCACAGCAGATAATTCATTGCCAACGTGCCACGGGTTAAGCAAACAGCCCTGCCCTGCCCCTCTCTCGGTGGCTGGCTCCTGGGTTTTAATGACCAGCTTTCTTTCATGCGTGGTCTGGTTTGAGCAAGGATGCAATTACAGGATGGGTGCAGAAGGGGGCACAGCGTCTCCCTGCTCTGACTCTTTCGTGCCCTCCTCCATGGGGGGGGGGGGGAGGGGGTGGCTGGAAAATGTTCAGTAATTGTATGTGGGCCACAATGTTAAGAGAAAGGTATATGCAACTTAAACCACTGGCATTGCACTGAAAAATGCCATCGAATCACATAATAGTAGAGCTGGAAGGGGCCAGAAGGCCATTAGGTCCAACCCCTGCTGGTGCAGGGCACCAAGCGCTGTTCTTGGATATAAAGGATATAAAGATACAGGGCGTCATTCTCACCCCATGTATGTCAATAAGGCAGAAGGTTATGGACTGCACACAGAAGCTGACCAAACAGGGCTGTTGATTGCATGGTGCTTGGGGATGGGGCCAGATAGTGAATCCCTGATCCCACTTCCCATGCTGGCCGTCCACAGATTCTTTTCTGCTTTGGAGGATGCCCAAACATCCTTTCTTAGGTGTGGGAAACATTTTCAGATTGAATTTCAATCTGAGAATGGTCTCAGGGGCCATATTGTATGTGTGGGTGCGGCCAGAGTTGGATTCTTGCCGATTATTATTAAGCCTATTCACAAATAAGCTAGATAAAACTCTGCATGTCAACTTAGAAGTATGCTTGAGCGGTTGGTCTACTCACAAGTAAGCAGAGATAAACTCTGTGTGTCCACTCATAAGTAAGGAGAACAAGGCTCAGAAGTAATCAGGACTGAAACACCGAAAGACGTCCTCCCCAGTCTTGGCTATTCTGGCCTGCAAGGGAAAGCTTTTATCTCTGCTCAGCAGCTGATCACCTTCTCCACAGTGCTGGCTGTGTCCCCTTCTCACTGTGCAGCATGGAGACCTTCTCCTTTCCAATCAGCTGCTGTGCAGAGGCTGGCAGTCCCCTGTCCTTGGTGCTGACAAGCGGAATAGCAGCTAAGTCTGGTATAATACCAGCCATGCGAATGAAGTGCATCAGGACTCTGTCCTCTGACTGAGCACATGAGATCTACCGAGCATCCAAAAGTGGCACGGAAGGCAGGAGTTCAAGGAACATCTCACAGGGCATTGATCTAGTCTTGCCTCGCAGGGCTCATGCTACTTGCTCCCTGGGGCTGCAGTGCTGGGGCGAAACCAGCCCAGGGTGTGGGAAGCCACATCAAAACGGGGTGAGCACTAGACTGACGGAGTGATATTTTAAACTTTGCTTCCAGATTAGTTGCCTCCAAAGTGGATCACCAAACAACAGCTTCTGAAGGGCTGAGCAGGGATCTCCGTGGGTTTTGGTAACACTTGAATGCCCTTCATGATCATGCTGATCCCACATTTTAGACTTGCACAGCACTGAAAAGTCCTGCCTGGGAACAGGGCGGGGTTCCCATCCCTGATCTGGTGGGATTCTCAGAGATCAGCACCCATCAGCCCCAGCTAGCACAGCTTCTATTTTTGAGTTTCATTTTGTATGAAAATCTCATTGCACTTGTGCACACTTCCATGAATGTGTATTAGTGCAATTGTACATTTGTGCATCCCTCAATTTTTTTTATGTCCGTGTGTCTTAGGAAAAGCTGCTTCACTGTGAAATCTATCGGTCAGATTCATAAAAACCCAAATTTGTTTGAATCCGCGGTGGATTTCTCTGACATCCCTGCTTGAGAATTCTTTGCACTGAGAGTATGGATCAGAACACAGCCGAGCCCTCTTGTACAGAATCGATGTCCTGGTGACATTAGAACGTGTCTTGGAATACTGTGAATAAGTATATAATTGAATATTATCATATCAGGGATATTTTGCAAGCCACACGCATTGAAGAAAGAAGTGAGAGCTTTGAATTAATTTTGGCATTTCCTGTGCCAGGAGCATGGCAGCTATTTGGGAACCCCTCCACACTTGCTGTGGTGTAGTAATTATGCGAAAGCCCCTATTGTCGAGAACGTGTGTTCTGCTTTGTACAGCCTGGGATGCATGGCTTGTTCAACAAGACACCGAGCATTGTTCTGGCTGCAGACATCTCCCTCCAAAATTGATATTGCTCATATGCAGCGGCCTAGGAGATAAGGCTTGGGGCTTTTGCACAATGTCAGGCCCTGATACCATCATCACAGGGGGAAATTAAAAACTCTTTGCCATGTTGGTAAAATTCAACATGCCTGCAGCTACATTGGTGGCTCCTGATGAGACTGAGGAAGGAGGGGCTATTATGGGGGGGGGGGGAGAGAGGATGTGAAACAAAGGGGTGCCTACACTACAAGAGGAATTAATACTGTTTATCATGTCTTTTATCATGGGATGTGAAGCCAATCTGTCTGCATGTTCTCATGGTATCAGGAGAGAGAAGAGTATCACTCTTTCTGTGGTGGGACAGGCTGTTAATGGAGACACCTAAATTGGCACATAAGTAATTAATTCCATGTATCAAAGTATTTCCACACATGCCTCCCCCTACTGGAAGCAACCAGATCCACAGGGAAGGGAAAGAAAGTCCAGATTAGGGTGGCCAGGTGTCCTACTTTACACAGGATCCTCTCATTTGGAGAGGTGGCTGAGGTGTGAAAGGCCCATGTCTGCTTTGAAGTCAAAGAACCATAACAGGGGGCAGGTGTGGCTTAAAGTTGTCCCTCAAGAGTGAACAACTGGACACCAGACTTGCGTGGATGCACAAGGGACCTAGCTAGTTTTGCTTGCCATGGAGAAATGGCTTGTAGTTCTAATTAAAGAATAGGAATTATTTCTAGATCTAAGAATGTAGATCTAGATCCTAAATCTAGAATTTCTAGCTCTAGAATTCTAGATTCTAGATCTAGATTTGCACCTAGACATATCCATCTATGTGTTCAAATATTGTGCCAATTGGCACTCTCATTGTCCTCCTTTTTGGCAATGCGCTTCCTCTTGGGCAAGTGGACATCCCACATTTATTGGTGTCAGGACACAGAAAGTGGGCCTGCACACTCTGAAGGGGGAAATGGTGTGGGGACACCATTTTCAGTAGCAGGCCTGCTTTTTCTGCAGCCCATCCGTATCTTTGCTTTTTTTCTTTTTCATATGCAAGTCATATGCTTCAGAGCTGTGGTATGGTCTCTCCAGGTGTCTGGAACATCTGGAGCCAGCTTCATGGGGAAAGGAAAAGAGGCCATTTCTTTCCCTCCCAGACTCTTAGAGAGGCCTTGGATCTGGCTAAAAACACAAACAAAGTGCAGCTCCCTCTGGCTTTCTTCTCCCACTCTGCCCCATTTCTAGCCAGGTTGCTGGGACATTCTGCCTGTCCTGTCCCCATGTCACAGTGCTGGCTCAAGACCATGTCCTGCCTGAAGGGATGCCCAGTGGGCAGCCCATCTTGCTGCATCCTCCAGACTTCACTGCTTCACTTCCCCACTTCTCAGCCAGACAGACCCCGCTGGATAAGTGCTCCCGTCCCCAAGCTGCTCCCCTGGCAAGGCCCGGCCCCCTTCGCACCTGGTGGGTGTTGCTTAGGAGGCAGAGAGAATGTGCAGGCAATTGCCTTTGGACTTTCTGCACTCGCTACTGATGCGTTCCCCTCGCCACTTGCTTGGAACACGATTGCCTCACTGGCCGTGGCTGCTTCACTCTCCCATGGTCATGCTTATCCCAAACTTTTAGGCAAGGGATTCCAGCTGGGAGAAAGTGGTGCCTGAAGTCTATGCCATGAGCTTGTGGAAGAGGGATTTGAACTAGACAGGCAACAAAGGCCATAAGAGCTCTACTGGATCAGACCACAAGTCCATCTACATCCCCCACCCTGCCCATCCAATGACCTCCAGGAAGACCCCAAGTAGGACACCAAGTCCACTCCTACCCACATTTCCACTTGCTGGGTTAACTATGGGTTAACTTTCCCTTCCTCCCTCTTGCAAGCCATCTTTTTTCTCATCTGGGCTTTCCTGCTTATTTGATGAGGTCTTTGCTATGTTGACAGAGGTCTAAATGATGGCTGAGTATGAACAAGGGCTGTTGAGCAGACCTAACACTTTTAATCAAGGGGAACTTAAGGAGATTTGGAAATGGGAAGGTTTGCATTGAGGAGAAAAGGAGGGGAGATTTTGCAGAGTTAAATTGGGAGAGAGCAGACGACAGACACAAGATACCTCGTTGAAACCGAGCTTAATTGGCACAGGATTATGTACCAACTGTAGGCTTTTTAAAAGAAGAAGAAAATTATCATTGGAACTTCCACAGAAGCGAAATGTGTGAGGTGGTTTTGTCCAAGCCCAGCTCTTGGCCCACTCCCCCCGGTCTCCAGGATTCTTCATGCAATATGTTACCTTCAACACTCAAGCCCCACCACACATTCCCGTGGGCCTTGTGCCTGTCCTATGCTTGCCCTCCGGCTGCTTGCTTCTGCCTGGGCTGGCCTGGCTTTGCCGCTGATCAGAGCAGGCCCCTTCGTGTGTTGTGCTGCTTCCTCCTCCTCTCCATGGCAGAAACAGAAGGAGTTGCCACAGCGCACACATGGATCCGTCAGAGAGACAGATGGCTCTGCAAGACCCAGGGTGCATTAATGCAATTTTAATTAAACTTACTTTCTTTGCTATGTGGGACTCGGGGAGTCAGAACACCGTGGAGCAAAACAATGTTTCCAGAACTTGGCTTGGCTGCTTTCTCTCCTTTTCGCTTCCTCTTGATGAGCCTCTTTAAAGCAGACATTGTCCTGACAAATATGTGGTCCCAGCCTCGCCTTGCTGGGCTTCCCATGGCCATGAGGGGTGGGACTTGGCTCCCCTGCAGGGCCCCCTGGGCTACTTGCAGGAGAAGGGAGTGGGAGGCGGCTCTGAACAGCCTCATGCTTGATCTTCCGACAGGTGCACCCAGTGTGTTACCTCCTTCGGTCCCTGGGCTTTGCATGTGACACACAGAGACCTGATCCGCGTGGATGCAGGGCCTCTGACAAGCAACCACAGCTCAGGAACCCCTTGCGGGGGCTGGTCATCCACTGTGGAAATTAGCATTACTAGCCTCCGTGGTGTGGCTTCCCGTGTCATGTGAACCTGGAAACCAAGGGCTGTTGGAGAGTTTGTTGACCTAGCTGAGTTCACATTGCATGGGGGTGCATGCAGATGCAGGAGGTTATCCTAATCCCATGGTCCCACAACAGGCATGTGCAGCAAGGGAGATAAGTCACTGTGGGAGCATAGAATTATATGGCTCAGAGGGCGCAAAGCAACTGAAAGCCCAGTTCAGGGCTTGTCCTCCAGAAGAAAGTCCCAGTCTTCTGTCCCTGATTCTGTCCCTCGGATCTCCCTTGTCCCCTGCTCAGGTGGGGCTTGGGAAGTGTGTACTTTTCATATTTCTAGAGCAGTGGGACAAGTCCTCTTGGGAGATCACTGAGGTTTCCTGCAAGATAACCCTCTCCCCACTCTTTGATCCATCCGGCTTATTGATTCACAGTCCTTGTGATTTGTTAAATTTTAGCTGCTTTTAAAAGGCTTCATTGTTGGCTCGTTACATGTGCACTTCTTTTTCTGTATTGCTATTTATTGTATTTATTTGTGGTTGAAATAGGGGGAAAGGTGGAGAATGCCTATATCAAACAAAATGAATACATATAAATGGAGAAGAACCAAACCAGATTCCCATGGGCTGGCCTAGACTCGGGTGAGCAGAGGTCTCATATATGGGCTCCATGGAATCCCTCCCTGCATTCCACAACCCTGTTCACAGGTAGCAAAATTTGGGAAGGCATTTTAGTGATGGTGGGGCGCTATTTCTGGCCTTACTTGTGGGGTTAGGGCTCACTTTGCCATTTGCCCCCTTTGAATAATTCCCCGAGAATTTGAGGGTGAGGGGACATGGTGGCCACCAGAGGAAATCCACCGTCAGTGGCAGAGCTGCTGAAATGGTCAGAAATAGAAACTGGGCAGAAGAGCATTCCAGTTTCCTTTGGCCTCCTAGTTTCCCACATTTAAAACAAAACATTCTCCCTAGAGACTCTTTGGCTCATGACTGCTTTATACTTTGAGCAAACACAAAGGAAGTTGATCCTGCTTCATCCTCTTTCCTTCAGCACCTGGACAGAGATCTAAGGATGGGGAAGCTAAAGCTCCTGGTAACTTGCCAGGGGAACATGCAACCACATTCATTCTTCTACATCTGTAAAATGATAACAACAAATGTCTGTCTGTCTGTCTGTCTGTCTGTCTACACAGCTGAATCTTGTCATACATACGAAGGGGGCAGGAATATGCACTACAGGGTTATTTGGTTTTTGCAATGTATTTGTTAGTATTAATTAACTGAATTGTGTCCACACAGCTGAAGCTGGCCAAACCATCTTCAGTCACTCGGTGGCTGGTTAACCTGCACCACGCCTGCAGGCTGAAGGACAGTGGGGCACACCTGCCCAGAGAATGCAGTGGACTGGCTTTACCTGCAGGGGCCTTTGTGGTGTGCCATGGCAGGGCCCATGCATAGGGGCCCAGAACTGTGGCATCACTCAGGAATGCCAGACACCATATGCCCAGCTCCAACAACTGTGAAAGTTTTCTTGATGGCATCCCTAAATCAAACTAATAGTTATTCCAACCTGTGTGAAGCGGTGTCTGTTCACTAGCACATAATAATACATTCAGGTTCAGTTCTGGCTGCGAGGTATTATTCCCCCTGACCTCCTGTTTTCATTTGATGAACATGTTGTACTTCATGATGAAATCTACTGTGATTGCGTGCTCTGTATAGGTTCAGTGCTGTGCAAATAATCCTTATAACTCACCTTTGCATTGCAAGGAGACAAGCAGGACTGTGCAGTACTCATGTTTATGTGGCTGTTTGAAAACCCAGATCCACAACGAATCGAGCCGAGCTGACTGAACATGAAAAATGCCCAACAGGTCTCCCTGCCCCTGCTTAATGAATACTGATAATCTGAGGGACCAGTTCTCAAGTTCAGATACCAAGTAATTAATCAGGTGAGTAGGATGTGCGAGGAACATCCATCTTCTTGGAGCAAAGACTAGCATCCTAATCCATGCAGCTCATCTGTTGATTCAGGGCACTTGGCTTCAAAACTATTCTGGTCTCAGATGAACGCAATGGGTGACCTCAAACAGGCTGCAGGCCACAGCCAAGGGACCCAGAACCAGGAGATGCCAACTTGCATGGGTTCTTGTGGAGCCCTGGTGAAGGAGCAACAGAGAGAGTGAGGGCATTCATACCTCCCGCTTGATTGATGATGGAACATCCAGTGAGTGATGGGGCAGAGAGACAAGGCAATTGCAATTAAATATCCTGCCATCAGCACCATTGATCACTGGCGAAATGTGTCGGGCCTTTCTTTTGAGAAGGTTGCCTAGTTGTGGAATGAGGGAGTCACTCCGCCACTGTGACTTTGTTAAAAGAGGGGAATTGGTATCTTTTCACTGATAAGGAGGTGGGACTTGTAAGGCATGAATGGATGTGAGGTCAACTTTCCTGCTCAAAGTTTCAGTCCATAATTCTATTTACCACTGTTTCATGGTCTGGAAGAGGTATTAAAATACCAGTAAGTTTTGTGCACTGCCTAGTGAGCATTGGTGATGGGCAGTAGAAACAAGCAAAGTAATGGAAGAGGTCTATCCAGTCCAGCAAAGTGGCTGGGTTCACACCACGTGATAGCTTGCCACATTGTCTGAACCCAGCCAGAGTGGTTAACCAGCCATGCTACCAAGTTCAGGTGGCACAGCAAGCCACTTTATCAGCTACTGCATGACTTTAAGGAGCAGGAGGCCGTGATGGGTGAGATATTGCTAGGTTCTTTCCCCCTCCATCATGGGCAAGTCAAGAATTACCCTTCTACAGCTCCAACTGAGGAAGGCTGTTGCCTTCTGCATCACAGGGCTCATCATTCAGCCATTCTTTCCAGTTTTACAGGCGCTCTCTGCAGTGTTCCATGATGGTGATTCATGTGATGTACTTATTTCATTTTTATTTTCAATATTTGTATACTTCTCCACCTCTAAACAGATTCCAGAGCAGTGAAATAATCATAAACAAGGAAAGGAATAAAACACCCTATTACAGCTCTCAAAGTAAACAGACAGCATGCCAAGAAAAACCACGGCTGTTTAATCAGAGAAGCCTTCTTGGAATAACAGTGTCTCCAGTGTGCACCAGAAGCAAAACACTGTTGGTGTCTGTCCAGGCTCCAGAGGCAGGGAGTTCCACAGGGAAGGAGCCAGCACAAGGAAGGCACTGTCAGACTATATGTTCATGCAGAATGACCAGGACCACTCTGCCAGATGTTCTCAGGGACTGGGCAAGTTGGCAAGGCGAAGAACACTCTTTCAAATATCCTGTAAGCTCTTCTTCTTCAGAACCTGCAGCATCTCCCCAACTTGCTCTCAGTCTGGATCTCAGTTTTATAGTCTCATTCCTACAGTCTTAGCTATATCCTTTCAGCTGTGCCAACTTCACATTTTGCTGGAATGATAAAATCCAGTTAATTATCTAGGGAGAAAAAGGCAGAGCCTCCCCACAGTTTGCTTGGCTTCCCCATGGCTATATATTAATCTTTTGTTAGTTCATTTTATTGGGAGCTGAATAAATTGGAAATGCTGAAGTGATTCATGTTCCGTGGATTGCATATTGATCCTGCCCACTTTCTTCCGTCAAGTCTCCATCCATCGCACCAATCAATAGCTCCTGGGGGCCATGCCGTTAAGCTTGCGGGAATGGGGGCAGTAAAAGAATCTGCCCCCTTTCCCTTTGGGATGATGACCACCTCAAACCCGCATCCAAGGAATGTAGTCCCCAGAAGATATGACAGAGACGTGCTGAAAAACACACTGTAACATTCATGCTTTGAAGTCCATGGGATTTAATCTTTGCCTGTATATAATGTTTGCTCTGAGCTCAGCTAAAGAGGATTGGGTGTTTCCAGCTGTTATAATTTGGTTTTAATCACAGCTATGCTGAGTAGTCTCCAGTTTCAACTAGAGCAATTTCAGTGAGTTGGAACCCTCCCCCAACACTTAGACGGTACAGATATTCGACTTTCCAGAATTTTATTCAGTAGTCTTGCCGGCCTTCAGTCATGTCCCATTAGGGACACACAATTTGGGACGAATCTGTTTCATGTGCATTTTGTGGACTGTCAGGATACTTTTGTTCTGTCATAAGGTCATTCATGGATTTGGGGTACCTTTATGATGTGTGGAAATCTTGTTCCACTTGTTCAAATTCATACTTATTTGCACAAATCCTCCCTAAAGTTCAAAATGGAACGCTTGCGTCCATATATGCCTTCCCGCCCCTTTAGATCAGCAACAGATGCCCTTCTCTGGGAACCCTCTGTGAATGATATTAGGAGGGTGAGTACCCAGAGGAGGGCCTTCTCTGCGGTGGCGCCCAACCTATGGAATGCGCTCCCCAGAGAGGTCCGCCTGGCGCCGTCGTTATTTGTTTTACAGTGCCAGGCTAAGACCTTTTTATTTAAAACTTATTTTAATTGTTAATTTATTGGTTATTTATAGGATTTTAAATCTTTTAAGCTGAGATGCACCGGGTTTTAATATTTTTATTGTATAATTTGTTATATTTGTATATTTTGTTTGTGTTGTGAGCTGCCCTGAGGCTTTGTTGCAATGGGGGTGGCATAAAAATGTTTTAAATAAATAAATAAATAAATAGGCTCCATAAGTAATAGAAACGTAGATCCATAAGGTCAGAAGGGGCCAAGAGGGCCCCTAAGTCCAATTCCCTGCTGGTACAGGATGCTGGTCCCACCATCCCACGCAGATAGCTGTCTATTTTCTTCTTGAATGCCTCTAGTGTGGAGGAGCTGACAACCTGTCTCAGCAGCTGGTTCCTCTGTCATATGACTCTTACAGTCAGGATGTCCTTCCCTGAAGTCTAGCCTGCACCGGATGTTCTGTAGTTTAAGTTCATTGTTCCGTGTCCTACACCCTGGGATAAGTGAGAAGAAGTCTTTCCCGTCCTCTTTGTGAGAGCTTTTGAGGTGCCTGTAGAATGTGACCATGTCACTTCATGGTTGTCTCTTGTCAAGGCTTGACTGGCTCAGTTCTTTCAGCCTCTTATCATAACATGTATTTCCCAGCCCTGCATAATCTCTGTTGCCCTCCTCTGAACCCTCTCCTGATTAGCAGCATCCTTTTTAAACCTGGGTGCTCAAAACTGAACCCTGTATTCCATTCAGTCCATCTGACTTGGCAAAAGTTATTCTGCTGCTGACTCCACAGCTGGATTCATAGAAATCTGAGCTCATTTGAATACATAGCCCAATTTCCAATGTGCCTTTTCCCAGTCCTGGTTGTTTGTGGTTGATCAGTTCTTCCTGTATTAGTCATATAAGAAACCTCAAACGATGAGGGATCAGTCAGTGAATGAGTGAGCATTAAAATGCTACATCGCTAATTGGATTTGATGACACCATGGAGAACAAATGAGGAAATGTGCTGACAATGGATAAAATGAGCATTTTGCAAGAAAATGCTGACAAATGGACCAAAAGGGCAGGGTTTGTTTGTCTGTTTTGTGGTAGAGTTGAAAATATTTATGAAAATCTACAGGCATTAGCTTCAGCTTAAACTTTAGTGGGTGTTTTATATTTGCTTTATACAGCCTTACATGCATTGTACCTTAAGGCTAGAGAAGAATATTAATACAATAGAAATACCAAATATAACGATTCTTGTATTTACTTTTCTCATAATGTGCACATTAACGCAATGCCATTTTATATTGACTGGGTTAAAAACCATCTCCTCCCTTAATTTCTACCCTTAAGCCCACTCTTCTCAAAACATTGTTCTGACTGTTATGAAGTCACGAAATGTTTATAAGAATTCTAGCTGTTGGGTTAGAAAGCACATTATTACAGCTTATTACTTGGCTTTGCTCTTCCTGTATTTGAACATGTGTGTGCACACAAGCAAGATGAAGAACCAAATGTTGATGTTTTTTGGAGAATGGAATGAGTGCATATAAGAGGATACCCTTTGGGTAGGTCTCTATTTCCTTTTCTATGCAAATGTTATCGCATAAGAAAGACTAGCATTACGTAGCAGCCAAAAAACAAAACAAAGCAAAAAAGGCAGGGGTTTCTCTAAGCACCGGACTCCAGTCTTCTTTCCATCCAGCAGCATTAGTTGGGCTTCCCTGCTTGTGAAGCAGCCCTCAGTCCATCTCCTCCTTGTCAGCCTGATAACATTTTCCCACTGTCTCGGCTGTACTAACATGTTCTGCCTGCCAACTTCAGGGAGATCGGCAGCCCAGCTGACAGACAGCAGCTTCCCTGTGTGTTAAACATTAATAGCTCTCTGGTGTTGCCGCTGGATTTCTCATCTCTGGGGACCCAGGCCGTGTGTCTCCAGAGATGTCATGCACTGACAGTGCAGTTCCCTGGCTCAGCAACCTTGGCAGTCCTCAGTGTGTGGATGATGGCTACAGGAATGAAGGGACTGGCTTCTGGACAGCTTGGCTATGAGCCCTAGGATAGGAACTTTGGTTTACCGCTGGTCCATCTAGCTCAGAATCATCTCAATCAACTTTCCCCAAGCTGATGTCCTCCAGATGTTGGGGTTTTGAATCCTTCACCTTCAGTTAGCATAGCCAAGTCAAGGAGAACTTCATACTATGGTCCAACTAGCTTTATAATGTTGACACTAGCTGGCAGGTGGAGATGCCATGAATCAAATCTGGGAGTGTCTTCATGCAACATGGGTCCATTACTGAAGAACTTAGCCCCCCTTTCCTAAATAATCCATGCTAACATTTATTTATCTGCAGATTTATGTAGAAAATGATCTCCTATTTGCTTAAGCAAGCAGGACAATTTACCTTACATAATGATAGCTTACAATCATGGGTTTCCAGGTTCGGGGGAAGCTGTAGACTCCTGAGTGAGTGGGGCTCTGTATCCATCACCACTTTTATTGGAGCTGAATAAGAGCTATCCGTGGTGGTGAGGTTCCTTCCCAAAATGGGTTTGCCACCATGGAGGGCTCCTATAAAGCTCTGAGAAAAATCTGCAAAGACCCACAAGTCCCAGTGGGACATGGACCACCAGCATCTCTGCTCAGGCATCTTTCATTTTGCTTGCCTTCTCTTCAATGGAAATGGATTTTAGTTACCAGAATTTCCTCCTACTGGTGCTAATTTGCATCCACACTGATTTGCATTAACGGCAAGAAAGTTCTTACATATGCATTAACACAAATGAACAGTAGTGCAAATCCACTCCAGTAAATGTGGAAAAAAATTGTCAACAAATCCAGAATTTGCCTGATTTAGAACAAGACTCTTTGCTACAGAGTCTCCTGGTCAGAGGCATGGACATCTAAACCCTTCTAAATCTATTGTAGATTTCTCCAGTGTCCGCAGATGCAGCCTCTCCATTTCTTACTGAAACATACTTACACCTTAAATGATCACAATTTATTATGTTTTGACAAACATTTCCAGTTTGTTTCCCTCAGTCATTGACATTCCTGTTAGAACCGTTTCATACAGCGGATCCCGAGTTTAATACAAATTTCCAGCTGCGATTAATTTTGTTTTGAGTTTTAATTGTCTTTCCCTTTTTCAGTTTGAAAGAGTCTGTAGTAAATACCGCCAGTCAGATTTCTACAGATTGTACTGAAAGGGGAACTTGAAGAGTCATTTGCATTGTCGATTGTTAATTTCACAAAAAAATCCACTCTATTACATTTATGCATGTGCGTGCATGGGACAATTTGTTCATTTTGACTACTCACGCACTAAACTACGCCACAGAGGTTGATGTGTCTAGAATATTTTTTCCACAATATTGCTGCTTGTGTACTTTTGGCAATATGAGGGAAAGTTGAGCTTTTCATATTTGTTAATTTGGTTTTTTGTATACTGTGGATTTCCCATTCCCCATTAATGAAATAATAAAGAATTATGTGAAAGAAGAGCAGTTTACATTAAAAGGAGATGCCAAGGTCCCCAGACTGGGGAAAAAATAACTGTGCAAGAGAAAATGGATGTGAATGGAAATAAGGTTGCTCGAAACAAAAGAGTTCTTGGAGCATAATTAAACTTGTTTTCCCCCCCAGTGAGACATAAATGTGACAGTCTTTTCATGTGGGTACAGCATCTATTGAATTTCATGATAACTGGTCTCCGTGCTTCATCGTAGTTCTAGCATTTTGCCTCCATTATCTCTCTTGATCTTTATTTCATTTATTTAATTTTCACCGTCTCTTATCACTTGGTCAACCCTATGTGGCACAATCTATCAGCAATCCTTCCCTCATCTGAGCCCAATCAACATGAAAAAGACTAGTGCAAGCACATTGTTTAAGGATCAGAGTGTTTTTCATGGACTTGAACCAAGGAGGCCTGATTTTGTATCCTCAGATGCCATAAAACTCATTGGGTTACCATGGACCAATTATCGGCTTTTCCTATCCTGTAGGGTTGTTGTGATTGTAAATGTCACCATGTGTTTCTTGAAGGGTGAGATGCCAAAGCAGGAAATTACCCCAAACCCTCCTGTTGACACCTTTCGTCAACCTCTTACATTTCATCTTTCATCAAAGCAGTTTCCTCATTAAATTTATTCATATTTCCAGCCCCAAACACAGCCCAGATTAAACCCTATCTCCCATTTACATGTCCCATCTTTGCTCTACAGCACTTCAACAGCAGAGACACCCTGACAAAATGTTTATCACTTTGTTAAAGGGAATTAATTTCTACCTTGAAGTGATGAGTCTTTTATGTACCAACTCTAGTGCAAGCATCTCTCCCCTTAGTCCCTGCACTCTGCCTGCCTTCACCCACATTCACTGGGAGTCGCCAGCAAAGCTTCAGGCAAGTTCTCATTAATTATCAAGATAATGGCACGGTAATGAGACTTCTCATTCATTGCTGGCTTCAAACTGCACCCTTGGAAAGGACCAAGAGAAAGCAATCAGCTCTCCATCATACAAAGAAGAGAGGCTTCCAAGACAACCCTGCCCGTTTGGCTGCCTGGAATTGTTCTACATGCATGCCACAAAGGCTTCCTGTACACCTTTCATCATGATCTGTCCACGTTAAGCGGGAAGAAGCAGAGCCATTTGGAAAAGCCTGGCTGGTCACCCAGGCCTCCTGGATGTCTTTCTACATATATCAGAGGCCCCGGTGGAAGGAACCATATGACCACCTTTCCCTCCAGGGGAAGCCTCCCCTGATTTGCTTGTAGGCGCTCAGCACTTCTTACAGATCTCAGTAAGAGTTGTGCTCATAGTCCCTTAAGCCCCAAAGGGCAAAGTGAATTCCTTCTTTTCCAGGCTGTCCATCCTTGATGCTTCTTCATGGGAGAAGGTGATTTCTTCCTGCTCTGGGTGAAAGCCACAGTGACATACGGGTATGACAAAATGTGAGATAGACCGGGAATTGGCAGATGTCAGCCACCCAGGATCTGCTTTGTTTGATATTAAAAGTCTTAGATCCACCAGTCAGAGCCTACTGCAAGAAGCTTTCACTTAAACAATTTTGAGCCCAGGAATTTAATTGCCAGATGGAATGAAGCTCACACTGTTATCTCATAAAATCCACCCCAAACTTTCTTCAACCCAGCAATGTAATTTAGGGCTGGAGTCATTTGGGAGTTATTATTGCAACAGAGCTATAAGCGAGGCGTCCTTCTTGGTCTACTGCCCATCACCCAAGGAACTGCCAGTCTGACCAGATTTACTTTTCAGCCACCTCTGGATATTCAGTACCCTGGACAGCTCACAACAGCTTCAGCAAGGGATAGGAAAGCTGCCTTCCCCTGAGTTGGTCCTTTTATTGTCAACACCCATCGGAAGCGATTCTCCCAGGTTTCAGGCAGTGCCTTCCCCTATCCCCTGCTAAGTAACCCTTTCTTTACTGGAGATAAAATTTGTGGCCACCTGTATGCAAAGCTCCTCCATTAAGCTGCACCCCCTTCCCCTGCAAACAGTTGCAGCAAAGGAACATAGGAAGATGCCTTCTACTCAGTCAGAGCCATGGTTCATCTGCCCCGGATTGTTGGTGCTGCTTGGCCGTAGTTCTCCAAGTTTCTGGCAGGCAGTTTTCCTGCCTTATCTGGAGATGCAAGGGAACAGACCCAGCATGCAAAGTGGGTGATCTGCCATGCAGCTGCGGCTCTGGCTCTTCCTCTTTTCTAGATATCACAAGATCTCAGGCACAGGCTTGGTCTGGAATACTTTGGTCTGGGAGCTCAGACGAGCTTTGGGGCTCTGCTTCTGCTCCTTGGGGCCAGTGTGCAGGGCATTGCCAATCAGAAGAGACAATACCAGGCTTTGATTTGTAGAAGTGCAGTGGAAGAGCCAATTAAACTTGAGAACATAAAGAGGCATCCTTGGCAGGCTGCAGGATGGATGATTAGCAGCTCCCTTCTCTGTCATGCAATGTGCAGGCAGGCTTCAGCATATCCCCGCTTGCACACTTCCACATGATGCTGCAAACAAAGATCGGGGCTGAGTGCGGAGGTGCAGGTCAGCTCTGTGCATCAGAATCCTTGTTCCCGGCCGAGCGCAGCCCTATTACAGCTGAGTAAATAACTCCCCCTGGATCCTTGTGTTAAAACAGCTTCATGACCCATGCCAAAGTGCTCAAACACAAGGCAGGATCATCGTGTTAATTGCAATTCTCTTGTTATGCAAAGTCATAAGCGGACTAATGTCCCATGTTATTACCAGAAATCACAGACACCACAATTCAAACAGAAAGCCGAGCACGCACGAGTGAGCCAGCACCGTTTCCCTTGGGAGTGACACACTTGTAACGCAATGCTCGCAATGGAGGCCAGCGGAATAGATGGGGCGATTGTGCCCATCCTTTTCAGACTGGCAAGGAGTGCTGGCCATGTGAAATGTTTATTACATCACTTAGAAGGGACTGTTATTGCAAGATACAGTGCTGTCTGTTTTGTGGAGCTGGACAAGGAAAGTGCCTATTGCAGTAAGCCAGAATCAACAGGATTCAATAATGTTACCCAAGAAAAACAGTGGCACGAATGGAACAACATAGGCACCATTTCAGAATAATGAGCAAGGCTATTTAATGCAAGAATTGGGACAGACACTCATTTCGTCACCTGTGGTGAGCAAGTTCTTTCTTCATGAGACCATGCTGGAAGCTTCTGTTGTTTGCTTGCTCTATGTTTATGAGGGCTGGCTAGCAAAAAATGGTTTCTGGCACTTATGTGCTTTAACAACGGATAAATCATATCAGCTGATGTTGTGTTTGATTTATGTAGAAATTATTTGCAATTAGATACATACAGCTATATTAGTTAAAGTCTGGCTGGGCAACTTGCAGGATGAAGGCAAAACCCAGAGCAAGTCACAACTGCATTGAAAATACAGAGAGGTAAGAAGGACAAACTTGCCACATTGCATCAATTCAAAAGACATAGTGGAGGAATTAAAATGGATAGACTACCCCAACTATCCCATAAATTAGAAGCCCCTTGAAAAATAATTTTGAAAGGAGAATCTGCCCTGCTGGCATGAGCAAGGTGTGAAAGGAGGCCCCAGGAATAGCTCACTTGGGAGGGCATTTCTACCTGCCCCTTCGGGGCTATGCCTTGTTTCATTAAGGAAGCTGGAGAAGGGCTTCAGATTATAACCTCAAGGCATGGGTAAGCAAATGTGGCATATTTTTCTAAATTTGCACAAACATCAATTTTTAAGAATGGCCGACAAGCCTTGAGGACTTTGGAGAATGAGTCCGCAGTGAAATCTACCCTGAAAATCTGGACTCATTCCAGTCCATTACAGATCTCCCCGGCGTCTCCGTGCAGCACCATCACAGATCAGAGAGGAGAATCTGTCATTGGAATCCGCATGGCAGGGGATCAACCACCCTTTCAAACAATTGTCATGCATTTCCTTTCTGCAGCCTCATCTTGAGTTTTCCAACCAGGAGCTTCCTTCATATTTCAGATGCACACAAAATGGGCTTTGTCAAGGCTCATTACCACAATCAGATGGCCATTTAATCAACTCAAATGGCTCCTATTAATCAATGGCCCCCACTTTGAATTGCCAGCAATGGCAGGTTTTGTTGGGTCTTTATTCCATAACTTTAGCTGGAAGAAGATTGGACGGAAGCACCATTGAGATACCAGTAGCCAAGGCTTTTGGTTTTCTTCACCCAGAAGGATCTGTTGAAGTGGTCCTTCTGCCTGGTCCTTCTGGAACACCAGGGATGGGCGATCTTGATGGGCAACCTCCCTGGGCCAATTTCAGCTCTGGTGAACCCTGGGGCCATGCCAGGGCTGCCACCATGACCCATCAGAACTTGACGATATCTTTATGAAAGCAACTCATGAAAGCTGCATTTCAGGGACAAACTTTGGCAGGGCCTACAAGGGGCAACCATTACTATGAAAAAAGGATTTGTGGCTAAATTTGGCTTGTCTGGGCTGAAAGCCTCTGAGCAGTAGCCCCTTCCCAAAGAGATCCGGGTTTGCTCACTTCCTTTTCCCCTCCTCCTCTTGCCCCTCCCCCTGTTTGTTTTGCACGTGTCTTTTAGAGAATAACCTTTAAATGGTAAACTCCCTTGAGTGCATTGGCGGAAAGGCAGGAGATAAATGTGCTAGATAAATAAAATCACAAAAAGTCAGCTCCGAGTTGAGAATGCCATAGCCTGCAGTCCTGCATTTCAGAATGCAGGTGGGGAATGACATCAAATCCCAACTCCATCACATGAAAAAGAAAATAAAACCTGTCCTTGCTGGTAGAGAATTGGCAAAACTTCTGTCTCTCTTTCTGTCTCTCTTTATCATCTCTGCCTGCCTGCCTATCATCCATCTATCCATCCTCTCTCCCTGCTTTCTGTAATGAAAATGTCTTACTGTAATAGGGCTGTAAAATGCCCTAAAATTCTCACACTCTTCTGTAAATAAAACCCCATATATGCATACTGCTTTCCTATTTACCTGTCTGCAATTCCTTCTTCATTTCTGATTTCAGAGTGAATGATTTTTGTAGTCTGTAGAGGAGTATGCATACTGAAAGTGTAATCATCACCTGCATCTTAAAACAAAAAATTCAGAGCAGCTAATAATAACTGCATATATAAAATCAAAATGTAAGTACAATAATGGCAAAACATTATTTTTAATATATTTTTATTTTCATAAAAAAGAAATAAGATACAAATGTGAAAAGAAAGAATATATATATATATATACACAGGAAAGAAAAAGAATACCAAGGTATATTACAGAAACATAGCATATAATTTCAACATCATAAGAAAGCAAAAGTTTCTGTCTTCTCTAGTCACAGCCAAATCAATCATTTTCACTTAAGGTCCAACAACAGATTAATCTAATTTATCTGAACAATTGTAAATAACATCATAATTTTAGCATGAAATACATGTCCCTAAAGATATTTTTACAAATTCTATTTTTCTAAATATTAGTTGAATTGCTCAAAATAAACTTTCCACTTTTCATTAAATTCTTTGGCAGGTCGTCTATTTAAAGAATTCATTAATTTCACCATTATAGCATATTCAGCCAGCTCATTTTTCCAGACTTTGGTAGCTGGATGGTCTTCTGCTTTCAGCTTCAATGCTATCGTAATTCTTGCTGCTGTTATTGCATATTTTAATAACTTGAGCATAGTTTTGCAAGAGTCTCTGGTATAATACTCAGTAACATATTCTTATTTTTATTTATTTATTTAGGGAACTTCTATGCTGCCCCATTCACCGAAGGCTCGGGGCGGCTCACAAACATAAATAAATAACATCATATAAAACAATATAATTTAACAGTATAAATTAAGTCACCCTATTCTTAGCATTCATGGGAAAATTAGTTTGGGAAATGAGGAAATGCAGAAAATTCTCAATAATGGCAAGTAAAGGAAAAGCAGCAAGTTCTCCAGAGGGAATGTTGAGCTTGAACCTGGGAGGAGGGGCTGGGAGGGGCTTCCCACAGCTTCGATTTCCTTTCAGTGCTGCTCCCGATGGGGTGGAAGGCTTTCTAACAAGGGGCCGGTTCACATAGCACAACTGTGGTTAATCAGCCACTGTGGTTTGCAAATCACCCTGCGCGTTCTAGTCGCTTGGTCAGTGCATGATTACTGCAATTGTTAATTTTATTTTTACACCACCCAGTCGCTTAATTTCTCTAGGTGGTTTACAACCATTCTAAAACTGGACCATAATACAGGAAAACCATGTGATTATTCCAAGAGGAAAAGGCAAACTTTCTGGCTCAGGGCTCGCCAGGAATTGAGTCCCACATGACCACTTGCAGCGTCCCTCTTCCGTGCCACGTCCTGCAGCCATTTGAGCTGCTGCCAGCGGTGAAGAAGGGGACGGTTGCTAGAGCAAAGAGCACGGCCCAATTCCTGGCAACCTCCCCCCCGCCCCCCCCCCCCCGTGATCTGGGTTGTGTGGAAAGAATGTAGTGTGGAAAGAGTGGTCACCAGGTGGGCCACAGTGGGGAGAGGATCCACAGTTGAGGGGGGGGGGCATCCATTGTTTCCTCACAGGGAGGGAGAAGTGGCATCCATAAGGAATAGTTTCACTGCAGATGGAGTAGCAAAATGGAGGGTAACTGGGGCTAGCTTATTAAGAGTGTCCTTTCTGAGAGACTGAGAGAATTGGGCATGTTCAACCTTGAGAAGAGAAGCCTGGGGGGGGGGGGCATGATATCCCTCTATAAGTACCTCAAAGGCTGTCCCAAAGAGGAAGAACGAGATACCTTCTTGCTGCTTCCAGAGTGTAGGACACAGAATAATTGATTCAAATTGTGATAAGCCAGATTCAAGCTGGACATCAGGAAAAGCTTCCTCACTGTCACAGCAAGATGACAGTGGATCCAGCTGCCTGGAGAGGTGGGGGGCTTTCCCACATGAGAGACATTCAAAAAGAGGCTGGACAGCCCTCTGAGTGGGATGGCGTAACGTGGTGTCCTGCAACAGCAGGGGTGGACTTTATGGCCTTCATGGCCCCTTCCAACTCTACAATACCATGATTCTCGATTCAAAGGATTTACGAGATTGCTGGTTCACTGGAATATGCACTGAAAGTTTTCTGTGATTGTTTCCCATACAAATTCCGTGTGATAGAACGCTTTCAACCTTTTCCCTTTGTCAAAAGAGGAGATAAAAAAATTATCCTGGGTGAGGGTGCTCAGCTTTCCTGGCTTCCTACACTTCAAGGAGATAACAATTCCCATGGGACTTTTGCAGATTAAAGTGTGGTCAGCTGGGGAGGCTGTCAAGTTATTGAGAGATTTGTAACGGAGTGAAAGAAACACACAGTGAGCTCTCAACAAAGAGGTAAACTCGGGAACAGCACTAAAAGAAAAATTGTAAGTGCCCTGGGAATAAGGTAAAAAAATGAAGCCTCTTTCATTGCGGAAGAAAACTTTCAGGAAATTGGAGGACAAATGTAGCACTGCCAGTGGAATTTTCCCACCAACAAAATGGTGTTTCAACATCCTTGCAAAGAGAAAAGAAAAAGACGAGGAAGAGATGCAAACCATTAGAAGAAAAGCTTAGGTAGATGTGAAGTGATGAACAGCCAAGCACTGTTGGCATTAGATGAATGATTGAATAAATGAATGGATGATGGAAGCAGACAAAAGAGCACAAGACAAGTTAATATTAGAACACCCTGAGCTCCAGTCCACCCCATTAGCAATCTAATATTTGCCAGGCCCTCAGAGGACACCTATCCAGTGCTCCTTCTCTTCCTTTAAGTCCCTCCTCAAAGACCATCTCTCTCAAGCTCTTGTGGAGATGCAGAGAAGCTTCACTGTACAGTGCTAGCCTGATCGTCCTCTTGCTGGGTGGTTTGCAAAGATTAAAAGCTTAAAACGCACTATAAAATTACATAATGTAAACATATAGACAACACACAAAGAGACGCACATGCATCTAAGAATGATTTTAGACAATAAACAGATTAAAAAGTGACCTGTTTCGAATCTCACCACATGCTGCCAAATCTGTTAGAGGTATTAGCCTGTTAACAATGTTGGCACCAGATGGGCTTCACTGAGGAGCTCATTCCATAACGGGCCAAAATCAAGAATATCTTCTCCCTTGGCATTGCCTGCTGAACCTCCCCCGATGGAGAAAACCTGGAGGAAGGCCTTAGATGATGGGCTTGGTGAATGGGTCAGTTCAGGCTAGAAGAGGCTCTGTGACAGGTATGAGGGTCCCAAGCAGGGGAAGCCTTCACAGGTGGAAGCCAACATCTTGAATCAGAAACATGCAGGCTCCTAGTGCAAGTGAGTCAGAACTGACCACATGTGTTGAGACCTCCTCTCTCCGGGTGTCCATCTAGCAACCACATTTTGCACAACCGTAGCTTCTGAACCCTTTCTGAACCATCTCCACATGTTTGCACTTCCTTGCAATCACCCCTCCATACAATTAGCCTGGCCCGTCCCTGTTCCTTTCCCCCTCATCTCACTGTCAAGATGAACAAACAAGCAAACAGAAGAGCCACCCCTTTCGGCAAGGAGTCGATCCATTTTGCATTTTTCACTCTGCAAGGCCTGAAGTTTAAGGCATAGCTCAACATCTCAGGGTAAGTCTGTTCCAGAAAGAAATATTTTGCACAGTGATGTATGGCTAATGGAAACGAGAGAAAAACCTCCACAAGAAGTGCAACCACTGCCAGAAGGTGTGGGTAGTATTTTGATGAATCGCTTTCCACGATGCCACCATGCAGTTAACTAGCTGAACAGGTGGCTAGAAAGAGCCCTAAATGCAATGCAATCTGTCCGTGGCCCAGCCTTCCTCCTCGGTGCGAAAAGGGAAAGCTGAAAGGTTGGAGGCATCTCTGTGTATCAATCATACCTTAATGAAACAACTGGCTCTTCTATCTCCTTCTCCATTGCCTCAGGGGGCTTCTCTGAGCTGTCGCTAAGATGTGTTTAAATTGCACCAAATCGTTCCCCCTTTTCCTCAGCTTTTCAGCAATATCTGTCAAATGGGGTGTATTCAAGAGGCTTCTAATGAAGGAGAGGTGGGTTTTCCTTTCCCAGGAAGCTATGAAAAACTGGTGCATTGGAGGGGGCCCACTGGATGCTGCCATCCAGTGGGCCAGCAGCATCCATTGCCAAAAGGTCCAGTCCAAAGTGGCCAGAATGGAGTGACCCTGACTTCTCGCTCAGGAGAGCAATGCTGGGAGGGGCATGTCCCTGCTGGCATTCTCTCCATGGGAAGATTTCCTGAAGTTCTAGAGCCAAACATCATGGAGAGGCTGCGTGCGTCAATGGATCATGGCCTCTCATGGGAGGAAGGCAGCAAATGATCCCTAAATCACCTTGGACCCCCTTGAAGGCAGATGCCAAGCAGCCAAGAACTGCAGGGAGTAGAGACACCTGAAGCCAGAGGTCATCATGCTCTTGATGGTTATAGGACTTCGTCTGTGTAAAGATACACTTGTGAACAAGGCACTGCTCATGTCTAGACTTGGAAGAAGAAACCAAGCTAGTATATGTGGGGAGACCCTGAAAAAGTGTCAGATTCAACTACATAAGAGTTGGTCTTTAGTATGACTAGGAACCAGGCACAAATCTTTGTTCTTGCACTTATGGTAAGTTCACTTACTCATTGGATTTGTATACTGCTCCATACCTAGGGCGATTCTGGAGCAGTGAATGGTAAAAATATAAAATAATGGGGAAAGAATTGGGAGTGGGAGGAAAAACAAGGAAAGATCGAATCCAGGGCTGACTAGCAAGCAGGGCTTCCCAAGCAATGCATTGGCACCAAAGGAGGAGTTCAGCAGAGTGGAGTCCCCATAGCACAATGAACTTCGGTTAGGCATGTGAGCAGCAGCGTCCCTGTAGCCAAGCAATCCCTGTCCAGGAGAGGCTGGAGCTGGTGGACCACTCAGAGAAGGAGAAAGACCACTCTCAAGCAGGAGGCCAGGACAGAGCATTTGGCATCTGAGGTTGTCTATGTGACAGTCCAGGAACAAGTGACCACAGGTTCACTTTCTCATAAAGAGATGGTTGGTGAAGGACAGACCAGTTGCTAATTGGGGTGGAGGGGAGAAGACACCTGGATGTACCCCCCCACCCGTTCTTCTTCCTGGGAAAGCCCCGCTGTAGATAATGATGCTTTCACTGGGGACAAGATGATAGGAAACAACTCCATGTATTCTTTAAGAATACATTTTCTGCATTGCTGAAAAACATCCCTTCTCCTTCTTGTGAAAATGACCACTTATTCATTCACTTTTTAAATTTTGCACTCTGTGATCTCATGCTATAGTGAAACCTAATTGGTTCTGTAGCCTTGTGACTTCATTGCACAATTCTTGATTGGCTGGGACCAACTTCTGACTGATCCAGGGAGCAGAGACAGTGTGGCTGGTGCACATGAAAAGAGAGAGAATGAAAGAGAGAAAGGTTGGTTGTGGGGGAAGCTAACTCTTGGTAATCTCAGATATTGCTTTTCCTGATGGTTGAGAATAGATCTTTAGACCAATTTGCTCTCACCAAGTTTTCCCCTTAAAAAAGGAATACCAAGGATGAATGAGCATCTTTCCTCTATGTAATAGAAAAAGATGCCAAGTCTGTCGAATGTCCATCCATTGGTGAACACTGAGGGGGAGATTACTGCCCTCGGCAGCATCTCAGCCAATCCATCAAGCATGGTTGCAGCTGGAAGCATCAAAAGTAATCATATTTCATGTAATTTATATTTATAAACAGCCAACTTGCCTTCTCGTCTCTGTTTCTTGCTCTCTCTCTATCTCTCTGGCCAGGCAGCCAAGCAACCTGGGAGCACTGCTGGGACCTCAGCCATATGTGAAAAAATATCACTTAGGATCTCATGTCAAATGCATCATGCTGGGAAAAGTGGAGGGGCACCTCAGCAAAGCTTGTTTTCCTATCAATATTTCCAAGCAGGGATGCCCTGCCAATCCTCCAGCCTTTTATGCAGCCACTGGGGTCAAAGATGATTGCTTCCCCCACTCCATCTCTCCCATCCCCATAGAGTCACCACGCCCGACACCTTTGTGCTTTGCCTTGCTCTTCTCTTCTCATTCTCAAAAGTGTATCAAACGATTCAGGAATCTCCGATTCTCTATTCAGGGCACAATGCTCTGTAATTTTCCTCACTCCCATAATTAGGGGAATTTTAAACAAACTGCCCTGTGGATGATTACCACCAGATACAATTTCTTTTGCTTTGATTATCCAGAAGGGGAGGAGGAAGAGGACTCTGTCAGAATATTTGCTGATGCACTGTGTTTAAAGAGCAGCTTTTGATGCTGGTAGCCTTCTACCATGATCCCGCTTTTCTTTCTGTGCATCGTATGGCAAGGCTTGGAAATTAACTTTGCTTGTTAGCTTTCATGGAGCAAACCCACAATGAGAAATAATTCTTTAAAAGGGGATAATTATGAGTGAGGCTATGGACTAAAGGCAAGTCTTGCCAAAGCCAAGGAGACTTTAGTTGTTCTGCCATGTGAGGGAGGTTGGGATGAATGTTTGTGAGTCCAAGGTCTGAGAGTCCAAGGTCTCAAATACAAATTCCAATCTTGGTCATTCTATGAAACCACTGCATTTTAAGGCACCAAATGCTTGACATTTACTCCACTCTTTTTGCACTCATTAGTCAGAAGAACCCTGGAGCCAGAGCAAGTTTTCTAATGGAGGAACTCCAGTCAGAGTAGGGGCAGCATACAAATGCAAAATAATACACCCTGATAAACTAAGAAACAGACAATTTGATAAGAGAATGACCTGCACAGCTTTCTTTCTGTCTCCCAAAGTCATTTTTTTCAATGTGGGAAGGCATGCATTTTTGCACGTAGTTTTGCCTAAAAAGAGACATTTTAAACACCAAGCTTCCAAATATAATGGATTTAATGTTATTTGCACTGAAATATGCATTGTTGTTCATTGCAAAGTCATGTCCGACCCATTGCGATCCCATGGACAACACTCCTCCAGGCCTTCCTGACCTCCACCATCCCCTGGAGTCCACCCAAGCTCACACCAACTGCTTCAGTGACTCCATCCAGCCACCTCATCCTCTGCCACCCCCTCCTTCTTTTGCCGTCAATTGTTCCCAGCATTAGGCTCTTCTGCAGGGAGTCCTTCCTTCTCATTAGATGGC